>NC_134827.1:105216352-105327937 GCF_004210375.1 Tachypleus tridentatus
TAACTGTTTTATACAGTGATACATTACACTATTTAGTTATGTTTGTGTGTAACTGTTTTATACAGTGATACATTACACTATTTAGTTATGTTTGTGTGTAACTGTTTTTATACAGTGATACATTACACTATTTAGTTATGTTTGTGTGTATATGTTTTATATACAGTGATACATTACACTATTTATTTATGTTTGTGTGTAACTGTTTTATACAGTGATACATTACACTATTTAGTTATGTTTATGTGTAACTGTTTTATACAGTGATACATTACACTATTAGTTATGTTTGTGTGTAACTGTTTTTTATACAGTGATACATTACACTATTTAGTTATGTTTATGTGTAACTGTTTTATACAGTGATACATTACACTATTTAGTTATGTTTGTGTGTAACTGTTTTATACAGTGATACATTACACTATTTAGTTATGTTTGTGTGTAACTGTTTTATACAGTTGATACATTACACTATTTAGTTATATTGTGTTAACTGTTTTATACAGGTGATACATTACACTATTTAGTTATGTTTGTGTGTAACTGTTTTTTATACAGTGATACATTACACTATTTAGTTATGTTTGTATGTAACTGTTTTATACAGTGATACATTACACTATTTAGTTATGTTTGTGTGTAACTGTTTTATACAGTGATACATTACACTATTTAGTTATGTTTGTGTGTAACTGTTTTATACAGTGATACATTACACTATTTAGTTATGTTTGTGTGTAACTGTTTTATACAGTGATACATTACACTATTTGGTTATGTTTGTGTGTAACTGTTTTATACAGTGATACATTACACTATTTAGTTATGTTTGTGTGTAACTGTTTTATACAGTGATACATTACACTATTTAGTTATGTTTGTGTGTAACTGTTTTATACAGTGATACATTACACTATTTAGTTATGTTTAGTGTGTAACTGTTTTATACAGTGATACATTACACTATTTAGTTATGTTTGTGTGTAACTGTTTTATACAGTGATACATTACACTATTTAGTTATGTTTGTGTGTAACTGTTTTATACAGTGATACATTACACTATTTAGTTATGTTTGTGTGTAACTGTTTTATACAGTGATACATTACACTATTTAGTTATGTTTGTGTGTAACTGTTTTATACAGTGATACATTACACTATTTAGTTATGTTTGTGTGTAACTGTAACTGTTTTATACAGTGATACATTACACTATTTAGTTATGTTTTACACTATTGTGTAACTGTTTTTTATACAGTGATACATTACACTATTTAGTTATGTTTGTGTGTAACTGTTTTTATACAGTGATACATTACACTATTTAGTTATGTTTATTGTGTAACTGTTTTATACAGTGATACATTACACTATTTAGTTATGTTTATGTGATAACTGTTTTATACAGTGTGATACATTACACTATTTAGTTATGTTTGTGTGTAACTGTTTTATACAGTGATACATTACACTATTTAGTTATGTTTGTATGTGTAACTGTTTTATACAGTGATACATTACACTATTTAGTTATGTTTATGTGTAACTGTTTTATACAGTGATACATTACACTATTTAGTTATGTTTGTGTGTAACTGTTTTATACAGTGATACATTACACTATTTAGTTATGTTTGTGTGTAACTGTTTTATACAGTGATACATTACACTATTTAGTTATGTTTATGTGTAACTGTTTTATACAGTGATACATTACACTATTTAGTTATGTTTGTGTGTAACTGTTTTATACAGTGATACATTACACTATTTAGTTATGTTTGTGTGTAACTGTTTTATACAGTGATACATTACACTATTTAGTTATGTTTGTGTGTAACTGTTTTATACAGTGATACATTACACTATTTAGTTATGTTTGTGTGTAACTGTTTTATACAGTGATACATTACACTATTTAGTTATGTTTGTGTGTAACTGTTTTATACAGTGATACATTACACTATTTAGTTATGTTTGTGTGTAACTGTTTTATACAGTGATACATTACACTATTTAGTTATGTTTGTGTGTAACTGTTTTATACAGTGATACATTACACTATTTAGTTATGTTTGTGTGTAACTGTTTTATACAGTGATACATTACACTATTTAGTTATGTTTTGTGTGTAACTGTTTTATACAGTGATACATTACACTATTTAGTTATGTTTGTGTGTAACTGTTTTATACAGTGATACATTACACTATTTAGTTATGTTTGTGTGTAACTGTTTTATACAGTGATACATTACACTATTTAGTTATGTTTGTGTGTAACTGTTTTATACAGTGATACATTACACTATTTAGTTATGTTTGTGTGTAACTGTTTTATACAGTGATACATTACACTATTTAGTTATGTTTGTGTGTAACTGTTTTATACAGTGATACATTACACTATTTAGTTATGTTTGTGTGTAACTGTTTTATACAGTGATACATTACACTATTTAGTTATGTTTGTGTGTAACTGTTTTATACAGTGATACATTACACTATTTAGTTATGTTTGTGTGTAACTGTTTTATACAGTGATACATTACACTATTTAGTTATGTTTGTGTGTAACTGTTTTATACAGTGATACATTACACTATTTAGTTATGTTTGTGTGTAACTGTTTTATACAGTGATACATTACACTATTTAGTTATGTTTATGTGTAACTGTTTTATACAGTGATACATTACACTATTTAGTTATGTTTGTGTGTAACTGTTTTATACAGTGATACATTACACTATTTAGTTATGTTTGTGTGTAACTGTTTTATACAGTGATACATTACACTATTTAGTTATGTTTGTGTGTAACTGTTTTATACAGTGATACATTACACTATTTAGTTATGTTTATGTGTAACTGTTTTATACAGTGATACATTACACTATTTAGTTATGTTTGTGTGTAACTGTTTTATACAGTGATACATTACACTATTTAGTTATGTTTGTGTGTAACTGTTTTTTATACAGTGATACATTACACTATTTAGTTATGTTTGTGTGTAACTGTTTTATACAGTGATACATTACACTATTTAGTTATGTTTGTGTGTAACTGTTTTATACAGTGATACATTACACTATTTAGTTATGTTTGTGTGTAACTGTTTTATACAGTGATACATTACACTATTTAGTTATGTTTGTGTGTAACTGTTTTATACAGTGATACATTACACTATTTAGTTATGTTTGTGTGTAACTGTTTTATACAGTGATACATTACACTATTTAGTTATGTTTGTGTGTAACTGTTTTATACAGTGATACATTACACTATTTAGTTATGTTTGTGTGTAACTGTTTTATACAGTGATACATTACACTATTTAGTTATGTTTGTGTGTAACTGTTTTATACAGTGATACATTACACTATTTAGTTATGTTTGTGTGTAACTGTTTTATACAGTGATACATTACACTATTTAGTTATGTTTGTGTGTAACTGTTTTATACAGTGATACATTACACTATTTAGTTATGTTTGTGTGTAACTGTTTTATACAGTGATACATTACACTATTTAGTTATGTTTGTGTGTAACTGTTTTATACAGTGATACATTACACTATTTAGTTATGTTTGTGTGTAACTGTTTTATACAGTGATACATTACACTATTTAGTTATGTTTGTGTGTAACTGTTTTATACAGTGATACATTACACTATTTAGTTATGTTTGTGTGTAACTGTTTTATACAGTGATACATTACACTATTTATAGTTATGTTTGTGTGTAACTGTTTTATACAGTGATACATTACACTATTTAGTTATGTTTATGTGTAACTGTTTTATACAGTGATACATTACACTATTTAGTTATGTTTGTGTGTAACTGTTTTATACAGTGATACATTACACTATTTAGTTATGTTTGTGTGTAACTGTTTTATACAGTGATACATTACACTATTTAGTTATGTTTGTGTGTAACTGTTTTATACAGTGATACATTACACTATTTAGTTATGTTTGTGTGTAACTGTTTTATACAGTGATACATTACACTATTTAGTTATGTTTGTGTGTAACTGTTTTATACAGTGATACATTACACTATTTAGTTATGTTTGTGTGTAACTGTTTTATACAGTGATACATTACACTATTTAGTTATGTTTGTGTGTAACTGTTTTATACAGTGATACATTACACTATTTAGTTATGTTTATGTGTAACTGTTTTATACAGTGATACATTACACTATTTAGTTATGTTTGTGTGTAACTGTTTTATACAGTGATACATTACACTATTTAGTTATGTTTGTGTGTAACTGTTTTATACAGTGATACATTACACTATTTAGTTATGTTTGTGTGTAACTGTTTTATACAGTGATACATTACACTATTTAGTTATGTTTATGTGTAACTGTTTTATACAGTGATACATTACACTATTTAGTTATGTTTGTGTGTAACTGTTTTATACAGTGATACATTACACTATTTAGTTATGTTTGTGTGTAACTGTTTTATACAGTGATACATTACACTATTTAGTTATGTTTGTGTGTAACTGTTTTATACAGTGATACATTACACTATTTAGTTATGTTTGTGTGTAACTGTTTTATACAGTGATACATTACACTATTTAGTTATGTTTATGTGTAACTGTTTTATACAGTGATACATTACACTATTTAGTTATGTTTGTGTGTAACTGTTTTATACAGTGATACATTACACTATTTAGTTATGTTTGTGTGTAACTGTTTTATACAGTGATACATTACACTATTTAGTTATGTTTGTGTGTAACTGTTTTATACAGTGATACATTACACTATTTAGTTATGTTTGTGTGTAACTGTTTTATACAGTGATACATTACACTATTTAGTTATGTTTGTGTGTAACTGTTTTATACAGTGATACATTACACTATTTAGTTATGTTTGTGTGTAACTGTTTTATACAGTGATACATTACACTATTTAGTTATGTTAACTGTGTGTAACTGTGTAACTGTTTTATACAGTGATACATTACACTATTTAGTTATGTTTGTGTGTAACTGTTTTATACAGTGATACATTACACTATTTAGTTATGTTTGTGTGTAACTGTTTTATACAGTGATACATTACACTATTTAGTTATGTTTGTGTGTAACTGTTTTATACAGTGATACATTACACTATTTAGTTATGTTTGTGTGTAACTGTTTTATACAGTGATACATTACACTATTTAGTTATGTTTGTGTGTAACTGTTTTATACAGTGATACATTACACTATTTAGTTATGTTTGTGTGTAACTGTTTTATACAGTGATACATTACACTATTTAGTTATGTTTTTATGTAACTGTTTTATACAGTGATACATTACACTATTTAGTTATGTTTGTGTGTAACTGTTTTATACAGTGATACATTACACTATTTAGTTATGTTTGTGTGTAACTGTTTTATACAGTGATACATTACACTATTTAGTTATGTTTATGTGTAACTGTTTTATACAGTGATACATTACACTATTTAGTTATGTTTATGTGTAACTGTTTTATACAGTGATACATTACACTATTTAGTTATGTTTGTGTGTAACTGTTTTATACAGTGATACATTACACTATTTAGTTATGTTTGTGTGTAACTGTTTTATACAGTGATACATTACACTATTTAGTTATGTTTGTGTGTAACTGTTTTATACAGTGATACATTACACTATTTAGTTATGTTTATGTGTAACTGTTTTATACAGTGATACATTACACTATTTAGTTATGTTTGTGTGTAACTGTTTTATACAGTGATACATTACACTATTTAGTTATGTTTG
Organism: Tachypleus tridentatus; assembly: GCF_004210375.1. NCBI lineage: Eukaryota > Metazoa > Arthropoda > Merostomata > Xiphosura > Limulidae > Tachypleus > Tachypleus tridentatus. The sequence continues at coordinate 105,222,176 of NC_134827.1, forward strand.
TGTGTAACTGTTTTATACAGTGATACATTACACTATTTAGTTATGTTTGTGTGTAACTGTTTTATACAGTGATACATTACACTATTTAGTTATGTTTGTGTGTAACTGTTTTATACAGTGATACATTACACTATTTAGTTATGTTTATGTGTAACTGTTTTATACAGTGATACATTACACTATTTAGTTATGTTTGTGTGTAACTGTTTTATACAGTGATACATTACACTATTTAGTTATGTTTTTGTGTAACTGTTTTATACAGTGATACATTACACTATTTAGTTATGTTTATGTGTAACTGTTTTATACAGTGATACATTACACTATTTAGTTATGTTTGTGTGTAACTGTTTTATACAGTGATACATTACACTATTTAGTTATGTTTGTGTGTAACTGTTTTATACAGTGATACATTACACTATTTAGTTATGTTTGTGTGTAACTGTTTTATACAGTGATACATTACACTATTTAGTTATGTTTATGTGTAACTGTTTTATACAGTGATACATTACACTATTTAGTTATGTTTATGTGTAACTGTTTTATACAGTGATACATTACACTATTTAGTTATGTTTATGTGTAACTGTTTTATACAGTGATACATTACACTATTTAGTTATGTTTATGTGTAACTGTTTTATACAGTGATACATTACACTATTTAGTTATGTTTGTGTGTAACTGTTTTATACAGTGATACATTACACTATTTAGTTATGTTTGTGTGTAACTGTTTTATACAGTGATACATTACACTATTTAGTTATGTTTGTGTGTAACTGTTTTATACAGTGATACATTACACTATTTAGTTATGTTTGTGTGTAACTGTTTTATACAGTGATACATTACACTATTTAGTTATGTTTGTGTGTAACTGTTTTATACAGTGATACATTACACTATTTAGTTATGTTTGTGTGTAACTGTTTTATACAGTGATACATTACACTATTTAGTTATGTTTATGTGTAACTGTTTTATACAGTGATACATTACACTATTTAGTTATGTTTGTGTGTAACTGTTTTATACAGTGATACATTACACTATTTAGTTATGTTTGTGTGTAACTGTTTTATACAGTGATACATTACACTATTTAGTTATGTTTGTGTGTAACTGTTTTATACAGTGATACATTACACTATTTAGTTATGTTTGTGTGTAACTGTTTTATACAGTGATACATTACACTATTTAGTTATGTTTGTGTGTAACTGTTTTATACAGTGATACATTACACTATTTAGTTATGTTTGTGTGTAACTGTTTTATACAGTGATACATTACACTATTTAGTTATATTTGTGTGTAACTGTTTTATACAGTGATACATTACACTATTTAGTTATGTTTATGTGTAACTGTTTTATACAGTGATACATTACACTATTTAGTTATGTTTGTGTGTAACTGTTTTATACAGTGATACATTACACTATTTAGTTATGTTTGTGTGTAACTGTTTTATACAGTGATACATTACACTATTTAGTTATGTTTGTGTGTAACTGTTTTATACAGTGATACATTACACTATTTAGTTATGTTTATGTGTAACTGTTTTATACAGTGATACATTACACTATTTAGTTATGTTTGTGTGTAACTGTTTTATACAGTGATACATTACACTATTTAGTTATGTTTATGTGTAACTGTTTTATACAGTGATACATTACACTATTTAGTTATGTTTATGTGTAACTGTTTTATACAGTGATACATTACACTATTTAGTTATGTTTGTGTGTAACTGTTTTATACAGTGATACATTACACTATTTAGTTATGTTTATGTGTAACTGTTTTATACAGTGATACATTACACTATTTAGTTATGTTTATGTGTAACTGTTTTATACAGTGATACATTACACTATTTAGTTATGTTTGTGTGTAACTGTTTTATACAGTGATACATTACACTATTTAGTTATGTTTGTGTGTAACTGTTTTATACAGTGATACATTACACTATTTAGTTATGTTTGTGTGTAACTGTTTTATACAGTGATACATTACACTATTTAGTTATGTTTGTGTGTAACTGTTTTATACAGTGATACATTACACTATTTAGTTATGTTTGTGTGTAACTGTTTTATACAGTGATACATTACACTATTTAGTTATGTTTGTGTGTAATGTTTTATACAGTGATACATTACACTATTTAGTTATGTTTATGTGTAACTGTTTTATACAGTGATACATTACACTATTTAGTTATGTTTGTGTGTAACTGTTTTATACAGTGATACATTACACTATTTAGTTATGTTTGTGTGTAACTGTTTTATACAGTGATACATTACACTATTTAGTTATGTTTGTGTGTAACTGTTTTATACAGTGATACATTACACTATTTAGTTATGTTTGTGTGTAACTGTTTTATACAGTGATACATTACACTATTTAGTTATGTTTGTGTGTAACTGTTTTATACAGTGATACATTACACTATTTAGTTATGTTTATGTGTAACTGTTTTATACAGTGATACATTACACTATTTAGTTATGTTTATGTGTAACTGTTTTATACAGTGATACATTACACTATTTAGTTATGTTTGTGTGTAACTGTTTTATACAGTGATACATTACACTATTTAGTTATGTTTATGTGTAACTGTTTTATACAGTGATACATTACACTATTTAGTTATGTTTGTGTGTAACTGTTTTATACAGTGATACATTACACTATTTAGTTATGTTTGTGTGTAACTGTTTTATACAGTGATACATTACACTATTTAGTTATGTTTGTGTGTAACTGTTTTATACAGTGATACATTACACTATTTAGTTATGTTTGTGTGTAACTGTTTTATACAGTGATACATTACACTATTTAGTTATGTTTATGTGTAACTGTTTTATACAGTGATACATTACACTATTTAGTTATGTTTGTGTGTAACTGTTTTATACAGTGATACATTACACTATTTAGTTATATTTGTGTGTAACTGTTTTATACAGTGATACATTACACTATTTAGCTGTTTGTGTGTAACTGTTTTATACAGTGATACATTACACTATTTAGTTATGTTTATGTGTAACTGTTTTATACAGTGATACATTACACTATTTAGTTATGTTTGTGTGTAACTGTTTTATACAGTGATACATTACACTATTTAGTTATATTTGTGTGTAACTGTTTTATACAGTGATACATTACACTATTTAGTTATGTTTGTGTGTAACTGTTTTATACAGTGATACATTACACTATTTAGTTATGTTTGTGTGTAACTGTTTTATACAGTGATACATTACACTATTTAGTTATGTTTGTGTGTAACTGTTTTATACAGTGATACATTACACTATTTAGTTATGTTTATGTGTAACTGTTTTATACAGTGATACATTACACTATTTAGTTATGTTTGTGTGTAACTGTTTTATACAGTGATACATTACACTATTTAGTTATGTTTATGTGTAACTGTTTTATACAGTGATACATTACACTATTTGTTATGTTTGTGTGTAACTGTTTTATACAGTGATACATTACACTATTTAGTTATGTTTGTGTGTAACTGTTTTATACAGTGATACATTACACTATTTAGTTATGTTTATGTGTAACTGTTTTATACAGTGATACATTACACTATTTAGTTATGTTTGTGTGTAACTGTTTTATACAGTGATACATTACACTATTTAGTTATGTTTATGTGTAACTGTTTTATACAGTGATACATTACACTATTTAGTTATGTTTGTGTGTAACTGTTTTATACAGTGATACATTACACTATTTAGTTATGTTTATGTGTAACTGTTTTATACAGTGATACATTACACTATTTAGTTATGTTTATGTGTAACTGTTTTATACAGTGATACATTACACTATTTAGTTATGTTTGTGTGTAACTGTTTTATACAGTGATACATTACACTATTTAGTTATGTTTATGTGTAACTGTTTTATACAGTGATACATTACACTATTTAGTTATGTTTGTGTGTAACTGTTTTATACAGTGATACATTACACTATTTAGTTATGTTTGTGTGTAACTGTTTTATACAGTGATACATTACACTATTTAGTTATGTTTGTGTGTAACTGTTTTATACAGTGATACATTACACTATTTAGTTATGTTTGTGTGTAACTGTTTTATACAGTGATACATTACACTATTTGGATATATTTGTGTGTAACTGTTTTATACAGTGATACATTACACTATTTAGTTATGTTTGTGTGTAACTGTTTTATACAGTGATACATTACACTATTTAGTTATGTTTATGTGTAACTGTTTTATACAGTGATACATTACACTATTTAGTTATGTTTATGTGTAACTGTTTTATACAGTGATACATTACACTATTTAGTTATGTTTGTGTGTAACTGTTTTATACAGTGATACATTACACTATTTAGTTATGTTTGTGTGTAACTGTTTTATACAGTGATACATTACACTATTTAGTTATGTTTATGTGTAACTGTTTTATACAGTGATACATTACACTATTTAGTTATGTTTGTGTGTAACTGTTTTATACAGTGATACATTACACTATTTAGTTATGTTTATGTGTAACTGTTTTATACAGTGATACATTACACTATTTAGTTATGTTTGTGTGTAACTGTTTTATACAGTGATACATTACACTATTTAGTTATGTTTATGTGTAACTGTTTTATACAGTGATACATTACACTATTTAGTTATGTTTATGTGTAACTGTTTTATACAGTGATACATTACACTATTTAGTTATGTTTGTGTGTAACTGTTTTATACAGTGATACATTACACTATTTAGTTATGTTTATGTGTAACTGTTTTATACAGTGATACATTACACTATTTAGTTATGTTTGTGTGTAACTGTTTTATACAGTGATACATTACACTATTTAGTTATGTATGTGTGTAACTATTTTATACACTGATACATTACACTATTTAGTTATGTTTGTGTGTAACTGTTTTATACAGTGATACATTACACTATTTAGCTGTTTGTGTGTAACTGTTTTATACAGTGATACATTACACTATTTATTTATGTTTATGTGTAACTGTTTTATACACTGATACATTACACTATTTAGTTATGTTTATGTGTAACTGTTTTATACAGTGATACATTACACTATTTAGTTATGTTTATGTGTAACTGTTTTATACAGTGATACATTACACTATTTAGTTATGTTTATGTGTAACTGTTTTATACAGTGATACATTACACTATTTAGTTATGTTTATGTGTAACTGTTTTATACAGTGATACATTACACTATTTAGTTATGTTTATGTGTAACTGTTTTATACAGTGATACATTACACTATTTAGTTATGTTTGTGTGTAACTGTTTTATACAGTGATACATTACACTATTTGGATATATTTGTGTGTAACTGTTTTATACAGTGATACATTACACTATTTAGTTATGTTTATGTGTAACTGTTTTATACAGTGATACATTACACTATTTAGTTATGTTTGTGTGTAACTGTTTTATACAGTGATACATTACACTATTTAGTTATGTTTGTGTGTAACTGTTTTATACAGTGATACATTACACTATTTGGATATATTTGTGTGTAACTGTTTTATACAGTGATACATTACACTATTTAGTTATGTTTGTGTGTAACTGTTTTATACAGTGATACATTACACTATTTAGTTATGTTTGTGTGTAACTGTTTTATACAGTGATACATTACACTATTTAGTTATGTTTGTGTGTAACTGTTTTATACAGTGATACATTACACTATTTAGTTATGTTTGTGTGTAACTGTTTTATACAGTGATACATTACACTATTTAGTTATGTTTGTGTGTAACTGTTTTATACAGTGATACATTACACTATTTAGTTATGTTTGTGTGTAACTGTTTTATACAGTGATACATTACACTATTTAGTTATGTTTGTGTGTAACTGTTTTATACAGTGATACATTACACTATTTAGTTATATTTGTGTGTAACTGTTTTATACAGTGATACATTACACTATTTAGTTATGTTTGTGTGTAACTGTTTTATACAGTGATACATTACACTATTTAGTTATGTTTGTGTGTAACTGTTTTATACAGTGATACATTACACTATTTAGTTATGTTTGTGTGTAACTGTTTTATACAGTGATACATTACACTATTTAGTTATGTTTGTGTGTAACTGTTTTATACAGTGATACATTACACTATTTAGTTATGTTTGTGTGTAACTGTTTTATACAGTGATACATTACACTATTTGGATATGTTTGTGTGTAACTGTTTTATACAGTGATACATTACACTATTTAGTTATGTTTGTGTGTAACTGTTTTATACAGTGATACATTACACTATTTAGTTATGTTTATGTGTAACTGTTTTATACAGTGATACATTACACTATTTAGTTATGTTTGTGTGTAACTGTTTTATACAGTGATACATTACACTATTTAGTTATGTTTGTGTGTAACTGTTTTATACAGTGATACATTACACTATTTAGTTATGTTTATGTGTAACTGTTTTATACAGTGATACATTACACTATTTAGTTATGTTTATGTGTAACTGTTTTATACAGTGATACATTACACTATTTAGTTATGTTTATGTGTAACTGTTTTATACAGTGATACATTACACTATTTAGTTATGTTTGTGTGTAACTGTTTTATACAGTGATACATTACACTATTTAGTTATGTTTATGTGTAACTGTTTTATACAGTGATACATTACACTATTTGGATATATTTGTGTATAACTGTTTTATACAGTGATACATTACACTATTTAGTTATATTTTGTGTGTAACTGTTTTATACAGTGATACATTACACTATTTAGTTATGTTTGTGTGTAACTGTTTTATACAGTGATACATTACACTATTTAGATATGTTTGTGTGTAACTGTTTTATACAGTGATACATTACACTATTTAGTTATGTTTATGTGTAACTGTTTTATACAGTGATACATTACACTATTTAGTTATGTTTGTGTGTAACTGTTTTATACAGTGATACATTACACTATTTAGTTATGTTTGTGTGTAACTGTTTTATACACTGATACATTACACTATTTAGTTATGTTTGTGTGTAACTGTTTTATACAGTGATACATTACACTATTTAGTTATGTTTATGTGTAACTGTTTTATACAGTGATACATTACACTATTTAGTTATGTTTATGTGTAACTGTTTTATACAGTGATACATTACACTATTTGGATATATTTGTGTGTAACTGTTTTATACAGTGATACATTACACTATTTAGTTATATTTGTGTGTAACTGTTTTATACAGTGATACATTACACTATTTAGTTATGTTTGTGTGTAACTGTTTTATACAGTGATACATTACACTATTTAGTTATGTTTGTGTGTAACTGTTTTATACAGTGATACATTACACTATTTAGTTATGTTTGTGTGTAACTGTTTTATACAGTGATACATTACACTATTTAGTTATGTTTATGTGTAACTGTTTTATACAGTGATACATTACACTATTTGGATATATTTGTGTGTAACTGTTTTATACAGTGATACATTACACTATTTAGTTATGTATGTGTGTAACTGTTTTATACAGTGATACATTACACTATTTAGTTATGTTTGTGTGTAACTGTTTTATACAGTGATACATTACACTATTTAGTTATGTTTGTGTGTAACTGTTTTATACAGTGATACATTACACTATTTAGTTATGTTATGTGTGTAACTGTTTTATACAGTGATACATTACATTATTTAGTTATGTTTATGTGTAACTGTTTTATACAGTGATACATTACACTATTTGGATATATTTGTGTGTAACTGTTTTATACAGTGATACATTACACTATTTAGTTATGTTTATGTGTAACTGTTTTATACAGTGATACATAACACTATTTGGATATATTTGTGTGTAACTGTTTTATACAGTGATACATTACACTATTTAGTTATGTTTATGTGTAACTGTTTTATACACTGATACATTACACTATTTAGTTATATTTGTGTGTAACTGTTTTATACAGTGATACATTACACTATTTAGTTATGTTTATGTGTAACTGTTTTATACAGTGATACATTACACTATTTAGTTATGTTTGTGTGTAACTGTTTTATACAGTGATACATTACACTATTTATTTATGTTTATGTGTAACTGTTTTATACACTGATACATTACACTATTTAGTTATGTTTATGTGTAACTGTTTTATACAGTGATACATAACACTATTTGGATATATTTGTGTGTAACTGTTTTATACAGTGATACATAACACTATTTATTTATGTTTATGTGTAACTGTTTTATACAGTGATACATTACACTATTTAGTTATATTTGTGTGTAACTGTTTTATACAGTGATACATTACACTATTTAGTTATGTTTGTGTGTAACTGTTTTATACAGTGATACATTACACTATTTAGTTATGTTTATGTGTAACTGTTTTATACAGTGATACATTACACTATTTGGATATATTTGTGTGTAACTGTTTTATTCAGTGATACATTACACTATTTAGTTATGTATGTGTGTAACTGTTTTATACACTGATACATTACACTATTTAGTTATGTTTGTGTGTAACTGTTTTATACAGTGATACATTACACTATTTAGTTATGTATGCGTGTAAGTATTTTATACACTGATACATTACATTATTTAGTTATGTTTATGTGTAACTGTTTTATACAGTGATACATTACACTATTTGGATATATTTGTGTGTAACTGTTTTATACAGTGATACATTACACTATTTAGTTATGTTTATGTGTAACTGTTTTATACAGTGATACATTACACTATTTGGATATATTTGTGTGTAACTGTTTTATACAGTGATACATTACACTATTTATTTATGTTTATGTGTAACTGTTTTATACAGTGATACATTACACTATTTAGTTATGTTTGTGTGTAACTGTTTTATACAGTGATACATTACACTATTTAGTTATGTATGCGTGTAAGTATTTTATACACTGATACATTACACTATTTAGTTATGTTTATGTGTAACTGTTTTATACAGTGATACATTACACTATTTGGATATATTTGTGTGTAACTGTTTTATACAGTGATACATTACACTATTTAGTTATGTTTATGTGTAACTGTTTTATACAGTGATACATAACACTATTTGGATATATTTGTGTGTAACTGTTTTATACAGTGATACATAACACTATTTATTTATGTTTATGTGTAACTGTTTTATACACTGATACATTACACTATTTAGTTATGTTTGTGTGTAACTGTTTTATACAGTGATACATTACACTATTTATTTATGTTTATGTGTAACTGTTTTATACACTGATACATTACACTATTTATTTATGTTTATGTGTAACTGTTTTATACAGTGATACATTACACTATTTAGTTATGTTTATGTGTAACTGTTTTATACAGTGATAAATTACACTATTTAGTTATGTTTATGTGTAACAGTTTTATACAGTGATAAATTACACTATTTAGTTATGTTTATGTGTAACTGTTTTATACAGTGATACATTACACTATTTAGTTATGTTTGTGTGTAACTGTTTTATACAGTGATATATTACACTATTTAGTTATGTTTGTGTGTAACTGTTTTATACAGTGATACATTACACTATTTTAGTTATGTTTGTGTGTAACTGTTTTATAGTGATACATTACACAATATCTAGTTATGTTTGTGTGTATATGTTTTATACAGTGATACATTACACTGTTTAGTTATGTTTGTGTGTAACTGTTTTATACAGTGATACATTACACTATTTAGTTATGTTTGTGTGTATATGTTTTATAAAGTGATACATTACACTATTTAGTTATGTTTATGTGTAACTATTTTATACAGTGATACATTACACTATTTAGTTATATTTGTGTGTAACTGTTTTATACAGTGATACATTACACTATTTTAGTTATGTTTGTTTGTAACTGTTTTATAGTGATACATTACACTATTTAGTTATGTTTGTGTGTAACTGTTTTATTCAGTGATACATTACACTATTTTCGTTATATTTGTGAGTAACTGTTTTATTCAGTGATACATTACACTATTTAGTTATGTTTGTGTGTAACTGTTTTATACAGTGATACATTACTTTATTTAGTTATGTTTATGTGTAACTGTTTTATACAGTGATACATTACACTATTTAGTTATGTTTGTGTGTAACTATTTTATACAGTGATACATTACACTATTTATTTATGTTCGTATGTAACTGATTTCTACAGTGATATATTACACTATTTAGTTATGTTTGTGTGTAACTGTTTTATACAGTGATACATTACACTATTTAGTTATGTTTGTGTGTAACTGTTTTATACAGTGATACATTACACTATTTAGTTATATTTGTGTGTATATGTTTTATACAGTGATACATTACACTATTTAGTTATGTTTGTGTGTAACTGTTTTATACAGTGATACATTACACTATTTAGTTATGTTTGTGTGTAACTGTTTTATACAGTGATACATTACAATATTTTAGTTATGTTTGTGTAACTGTTTTATACAGTGATACATTACACTATTTAGTTATGTTTGTGTGTAACTGTTTTATAGAATGATACATTACACTATTTAGTTATATTTGTGTGTAACTGTTTTATACAGTGATACATTACACTATTTAGTTATATTTGTGTGTAACTGTTTTATACAGTGATACATTACACTATTTAGTTATGTTTGTGTGTAACTGTTTTATACAGTGATACATTACACTATTTAGTTATGTTTGTGGGTAACTGTTTTATACAGTGATACATTACACTATTTAGTTATGTTTGTGTGTAACTGTTTTATGCAGTGATACATTACACTATTTAGTTATGTTTGTGTGTAACTGTTTTATAGAGTGATACATTATTATGTTAGTATGATATACACTGCTGGCTAAGATCTTAACGTCAATGAACATAAAGAAAAAAATATGAATTTTACGTTGTTTGATTCAACCACTTATTTGAGTAGAGCTTCGAAAGATGAAAATAAGTAAAGTTAAAATAAAAAAAAAACTTTTTTAGCATTTAATTGGGAAAATGTAAACATTATGAAATTAGCCAAAATACTCGGTGGTCATAAGTTCAAGACCATACCAAAAAGAAGTCCTAAACATGGTAGGAAATGCCCAACAAGAGGTCTCAGTAGTGAGTTGCACGGTCATCATTGTGAATAACTTCTAACATTCGCTTTGGCATGGTCGATATAAGCGTTTGCAGAAGGCTGGCTGGAATGTTTTTCCAAGTGCTGAAGATGGCTTCACGAAGATCATGCACTGTTTGGAATTGACGTTCATTTCCATAGACTTCCCTTGCCATCCACCCCCAAACATTTTCAATGGGGTTTAGTTCGGACGAGCACGCTGGATGGTCCAATAGAATCACCTTATTCGCCATGAAAAAGTCCTTTGTCATGCAGGCATTGTGGATTGCAGCGTCGTTTTGTTGAAAGATCCAGTCATTTCCACACAAGCGAAGGCCTTCAGTCAATGAGAATGCTCTCTCCAACATGCCAATGTAGCCAGCTGCTGTTTGACGCCCCTGTATGACCTGAAGCTCCATTGTTCCTTGAAAGTAGAAAGCACCTCAGATCATGATGGAATCTCCTTCACTGTGTCGTGTAGTAAATATCTCCGGTGGGATATCCTTATCGTTCCAATAACGTTGGAAGCCATCTGGACCACCCAAGTTAATTTTTTCTTGTCAGATAAAACCTTCGTCCACTTTTCTACGTCCCATGTTTGGTGCTTCTGAGCAAAGTTTAACCGAGCTGTTTCGTGTGTGGAAGGAGGCGTGGCCTTTGAAGATGTTTACGGTTTTTAAAGCCTTTCTCTCGTAGATACCGTCTTATTGTTGTTGAGCTGCATTCTTTGTCCGTAAGGGCCTTAATGTGCTTCGACGATCGGCTGGTGTCTTGTCGGACAACCCGTCAAATCCTTTTGCTCAACGCCGCCGAAATTTTCTTGGACCATCACTTGAAATTCTCGTTCCGTATCCCTTAGGGACTTTTAAGAAATTTACAACATCAGTTTTACTACATCCAATCTCACCAGTGATGACACGTTGAGAGAGACCTTGCTTTTGCAGCTCGACAATTCTGTCACATTCAAACTCTGTCAACTTTTCAGCCTTTGCTATGTTTTTACCCAATGTAACACAGGAGATGTCAGTGGGAGATGTTGACAACGCTAATGCTTGAACACAAATGACTAAATTTCGTTACGTGTTCACCGATTAGCGCTTCGTTTCAGTATGGTCTTAAACTTTTGACCAGCTAGTATTTAGACTAATTTAATAGTGTTCACATTTTCCCTATTAAGTGCTAGAAAAGTTTTTTTTATTTTCCCTTTTCTTATTTTCATCTTTCGAAGCTCCACTCAAATAAGTTTTAATAACATAAAAATTTTTATTTGCAAATTAGAAGTGAATGCGTAGATAACAAAGAATTAGAGTATAATTTCGTATATATATATTTTGTTTTTTTATGTTACGGATTATAATGAAGCGCTCTCTCGTGGTATGATTACTAATTGCTGAAACAACCAACGCAGGACGAGCTCTTAAAACACGGTGGTCGATATTTTGTACCCTTCGAAATGTATTCTTTTCTTTAATGCTGCACAAATTACATACTGGTGAAAAATATGATAGTGCCTCTAGAGGCTTATAACACTAACATTTGGAGTTTGATCATTGTAACCGGTGTAACTTCGTGCTTTACATATTCCCTTGGTAGGTCAGTGGTTACATGGAGTTACAGCGCTTATTTCTGGGATTCGATTCTTTGTCGTAACCAAAGCCTATTCTTTAGCCTTTTGATAAAAAAAAAACAACCTGTGTGGGGTTTTTCCTGACATGGTGGTTAAGACACTGGATTCGCTGTCTGCGGGCTACGAGTTCGAATCCTCACCGAGTATTCTCGCCCCTTTCGGACGTGAAAGCGTTATAATGTAACAGTCAATCCCACTATTCGTTAGTAATGGGTAGTTCTGTGATTTAAATCTTAAGGACAGCTAAAGCACGTGCAATCCTGCGCGAAAAGTCAACGAACAAACAAGTGTGATTCAGTTTCGGAATTGTTACTCGTAAAACATTTGACCTTAAGGGCTATTCTCATTTTTTTATCTTACACAAGTTCACAAGAAATTAAACGCGTTATAAAGTTGTTCAGCCATGAAGTCAGGACCATATGTCAAAAACCGTCACAGTGCTGTTAAAGTTACTGAAACATTTCGAGATATTATATTAAACAAAAGTTGAGATGTTTAGCCTAGCGGTTAGGGCAGTTGGCTTGCAATCTGTGGGGCGCGGGTTCGACTCTCGTCACCTAACAGGATTATTCGGAAAATTATAGTGTTAAATTTGCATCGATTAACGGGGTTCGAATCCCGGTTGCACCAAACATGCTCGCCCTTTCAGCCATGGGGGCGTTATAATGTACGATCAATCCCACTATTCGTCGGTAAAAGAATAGCCCACGAGTTGGCGGTGAGTGGAGTGGTGATGACTAGCTGCCTTCCCTCTTGTCTTACACTACTAAATTAAGGACGGCTAGCGAAGATAGCCCTCGAGTAGCTTTGCGCGAAATACAAACAAACAAGAACAAACAAGCATCGATTAACTACAGTGGAATTTTCAAATGGTGTAATAAACCAGTAAATATTTACACCTGTTTAAGAAGGGAAACCGGAAGTACGTAATAATACACGAGGACTGCAGGAAGTCCCTGTCCTTTTGGGCTAAGCATGTTCAGTGTGTGAATTCAAGGGTTCATGGTTCGTCTCCCGTTGCTGCCAAAACAAGTTCTTCACTTTTGTTTTGTTTGTTTTTTTGGAATTTCGCACAAAGCTACTCGAGGGCTATCTGTGCTAGCCGTCCCTAATTTAGCAGTGTAAGACTAGAGGGAAGGCAGCTAGTCATCACCACCCACTGCCAACTCTTGGGCTACTCTTTTACCAATGAAAAGTGGGATTGACCGTCACATTATAACGCCCCCACGGCTGGGAGGGCGAGTATGTTTGGCGCGACTCGGGCGCGAACCCGCGACCCTCAGATTACGAAGCGCACGCCTTAACGCGCTAGGCCATGCCGGGCCCCAAGTTCTTCACTATGAAAGTGATGATAAAACCTCACTGTTCAGCCAGACAAGATTTACCTCAAAGGTTGCGGAGGGCACTGTTCACTTGTTGCCTATCCTTTGTCTTTCAGTTAAACGTTGCCCAGAAACTGTGGAATACACTTTTTCAGTTTTTTTTTAAAACATTAACTGTGGTTTTTTTAATCTTCCAGTTTTGTTTCGAAATCGTCTTTCATTTAGAGAACAATGGTTGGACATGTGATTTCGGATCTGTCAGGCCGAGTTCGAACCCTTGCGGCACTCCAGATTATTACCCACATTTTAAATGTGGTTGCGTTATAAAAGTGAATTCTTCATAATGGATCGAGGGTGCTATTTTGCTGTTTGACTAGCTGCGTTTCTTTTAGTGAGAAGATGAAAAATTAAAGGACTGCAACTAGGCTTAGCAGGTTAGGGTTAGCAAAGATACAAAATATATTGAAGAATGAATCATTAAAGAATGATAGGGTATATAAAGACGAGAACAAATATTCAAAAGGTCTCTACTCATTCGTCTGCTAGAACACTGTCGTCTTTTATGTGCTAATTCTTTGTTAGTTTTATCGTCAAATCGGCAGTTTTACTAATCACTCCAAAATGTCGCTAATGTTGGAATTTTGCATCTTGTTAAGTTGGTGGTGAAGGTGATTCATGAGATGATAAAAAAATATTTTTTTTGTCGAAGTCTTGAGATTTGTTTCCACCAGTAGATAGTGAATTAATAGACATAAGAATCCGGCCATCCAACTCTATAATAAACCTAATTTAGCGCGTTTTCCTTTAAAGAGTTGGAATCCAACTGTATTAGTGAAAGTGGTTCGCCGGATTAACGTAATAACAATCTCTGCACATGACAGAACCAACTTATAGATCTGGTTACAAACTAGATAATATATATTTCAAAGTATTAATGCGTTTTCAAGGGCCCTTCCAAACCTCTTTCCATATTCTCCCAATCTAATCTGTAAATGTGGAGTTTGAAAATGGGGGGCTCACTTCATCTCTTCAAACAACGTTGTATCATTTAAAATATTAAATTGTATTCCTGGTATGGTCTTATGATATATTTAAGTCCACCCTACTCCATCACAATGTAATGTTGTACTTCATCTTACCCTGACTTGATGTGATATTTTGAAATCATGACCTCCATCCTGTTTTAACTATGTGAAACTCATATGATTTTTTTTTCCAAAATGTCCATTTAAAACGTGACCTTAAACGCATCAAATTGTTTTCAGGTTTGGCTGCTTCTCTGTTTGACTTAACCTCTTAGCTTTCGATGACCATTTGACCTTGTAAGTCTACTGATCTGGCAGTCTCGTGGGGAGAGCTTTGATAGTCACCTTTTCCTGATTGCGATTGTTTCAGAGGTGATAATTTCAGTCAGATCAGACAAGTTCCAAACGAGCCCCGATAGGTACGATTTAATCTGGTAAACTTCCTGCGTTTATATAAAGTTCAGTGTGAATCGGTGACGTAACCAGATACGAAATCTCGGGTGGATATAGAGTTAAGATAGAGGAGCAAGAGATGTGAAGTGCTCAAACCCTTGGGGACAAGTTACAGGAAGCTTCGTGCGACGTATTGTGATTTCAGAACCATGGTATGGTTCTCAATAGGTTCGCCTGGGTGCTGAGTTTAATAGAAACACGCGATTTGGCAGGTTGCGTTGAGTGAAACCTTGTTTGTTACTGTAATACCCGCCCAATACGTGGGCTAAAGATGTTACACTTTGTTTCTTATAAGGTTTTCTAACGTAAGAGCGATCAGCGCACAGCCGTTTCTGATTTTAAACTGAAATACAAGAAGGAAGGCAGCTTGCCAACAATAACAGCCAACTTTCAGGCTGCTGTCCAGCTGAATACTAGGAATTTACTGTCATTTTTATAGCGCACGTACTGTTTCAACAGGGAAAGTGCGAATTTTTGTAGCAACGTGATGCGAACCATGAATCCTTAACTTCACATTGCGGGCACTCCAACCATAGAACCAAGTCCAATCCGCTAAGTCAGTGAACCCTAGATTCAGGTTGAGCCGTTTGTAATATTGAACTGCTGTCTAGGAAATTGGCAACCAGTCAACAACACCCGTCGCCTACATGGCTACCCTTAACTGAACAGTGAAATTAACTGAAAGTGTGAACCGTGTGCAATGTAATGTCACCAAATAGAACTTTTGACCTTACGAACTGCAACCCGACACGCTAACCACGAAACGAAGTCCAAATCTATTTTGTGAAACGTTGAGTGACACTTGAAACGAAACAATCTTTTAAAAACTTACATAGATCTCAGAAACGACAAGTTTCGAACTTAATTCGATGGCGTACAAAGTCAAAACTAACAGCATATGTTCTCTATTTTTCAATTATACGCCCTCTAGTGGCACAGCACAGATAACCAATTGTATTGCTTTGTGCTTAACTACAAACAAACAAATTACAGAAACACGTTTAATTTTATTTTGTTTTACAATATTAAACAGACGTATTTGGTTGTTGTTTTTTACTGTCCGAGCAGATTAAATATTAAACTGCATTTCTACCCCCTTCCCCTGGTTCAGTTGATTACATCTTGAGGAGTTCAGTACAATTCTGAAAACATCTATTGTTTTAAAGGTGAATTTTACAGAAAAAAGAAAACTTTGCTGTCAAAAGAACTACTCATACTGATTAATTTTGCAGATTCACATTTTTTATAAAAAATATGTACTAATAAATGAAACATAGAACTTGGTGCAGAAAGAGCCCTTTCCGAGCGGCAAACCGAACGTTTTAGTTTTTACGTTTGCCGCTAGGAAAAGTACTGTGACGTAACAGTTGCCAAACAAAACCCCAACGCCAGCGCGTTGAATGTAAATAAACATGGCCAGTGCATACGGAGAAACAGAGGCGGAGTCTGTTTTGACTTTGTGTTCTGAACAGTGTCGAGTAGCACCATATCAATTCAAACCTACTCTGAACGAACCTAGAACAGTTACTTTTGACACAGATCTGACAAGTTCTAGTGATGAGGACAGTTCCATGAGCAAGAGTAGTGGAACTGTGAGTGATACTGATAGCGCCCAGACCGGTTGCGAGTCATCATACCTCCAGTGGAGGAATGGTAAGCCTAAGTCATAACAACAAATATGATCTGTATTATTTCACGTGCAATTTTAAGCATCTCGAAACCTGTCTGGTGTTTATAAATTATTGGTATCACAACCTGGGTTTTATTTGTTTATACTTTGCCGACTATGGTAACTAATGCTCGGCCCTTCCACAATCATTGTACCGGATATTTATGACTCATAACAAAATGAATTTCAATTATACGTCATAATTCTGTCTATAAAATCAAACTAGATGTAGCAGTCTGAAAAGTTAATTTAATATTTACCATAAATGTATAATTTATATGACGTATTCCGTATGTTTGTGCAAGGTGTAGGTGTGGTTTATACGAGCAGAAGCCAACCATGAGAGAGTGCGTTTGTCGTCGCTCATACGACAAGGTGTTTGTGCGCTCACAAAGTATTCATAAAGTATGTAATCCAAAAAAAGCACCGATAGATTTATATAAAATACCAGCACTGAAAGGAACAAAATGGTCGGCGCGCAACGAAGCGTTTTTGGCAACTATTACGTCATAGTTGTAAAACGTCACGGAAACAGCCGAACGACCGAGAGGAACTTGAGTTCGAGGACCCGCATATTTTGTTTCATTTTTTACTCAAAAAATAAAGTGTTTAGAAATATGGCAACCACACAGGAGTTATACCTAAACAAAGTACAGTTTCTAAGGCAATTATTAAATTTGTTAAAAATTCACCTTTAAAACTGTACCATCCTCAACACAGTGGTGTGTTTGCAAATTTAAACTGCCGTGGCCAGGCAGTTGAAAATATTATTTTTCAAAATACAACTACGAAATTTGCTCAGAATATTTTCTAGTCAAACCTTTCTGTTGTTGTTGTTGTTAAGGCTTAATATAATATTATACGTGTTATATAAAGGTTCGATACGGTACCTAAAATAATTATGTAATAGCTCTAAGAAAGTAAGAGTCGTTTAACGATCAGATTTCTTCCTTAAATAATGACAAACAAACAAAAAAACACATTCCTGACATGTGTAGCGTCTTTTAAAAATACGATATGGAAAAGAAATTAAATATTTGATTCTCTTTCAAGGTTTAAACCGGCTCGGCCAGGTGGTTAAGGCACCCGACTCGTAATCCAGGGGTCGCGGGTTCAAATCCCTGTCATACCAAACATACTCGCCCTTTCAGCCGTTATAATGTGCGGACAATCTCACTATTCGTTGGTAAAAGAGTAGCCCAAGAGTTGGCGGTGGATGGTGATGACTAGCTGACTTCCTTCTAGTCTTACACTGCTTAATTAGGGACGACTAGTGCAGATAGTCCTCGTGTAGCTTTGCGCGAAATTCTAAAACAAAGCAATTAAGCTGCTGCAAAACGGGATTCGATACTCATGATGGGAAGAGCATAGATCGTCTACCATGTAGCAAACGAAGGTGAAACTCAACATAGATCGTCTACCATGTAGCAAACGAAGTTGAAACTCAACGTGTACATAGAATAATAAAACTCTTGTTCGTTTTTGAATTTTGCGCAAAGCAAACACGATGGCTATCTGCGCTAGCCGTCCCTAATTTAGCAGTGTAAGATTAGAGAGAAGGCAGCTAGTCATCACCATCCACCGCCAACTCTTGGGCTACTCTTTTACCAACGAATAGTGGGATTGATCATCACATTATAACGGCTGAAAGGGCGAGCATTTTTGGTTTGAAGGGAATTCGAACCCGTGACTCTCAGATTAAGTATCAAGCGCCCCTGAACCACCTGGCCATGCCGGGCTTCCAAAACTCTTAATGGATGTTTGTTACGCCACTATTTTAAAAACGAATTTTAACTGCAAAAAAAACAACTAATTTTTCATGTCTTCTTACGAATCCGAGGTTCAGAGACAGGCGAAGACCCAAGGTTAAAGGAAGATTAAGTCACTTCCTTGTGTAAAAAAACAAATAAACATAGAACACAAAATTAAATAAGGATACATTGAAATGTTTGTGTACAAACATGTTTTGTTAGGCAAACGAATGTCTTGTTTTAACAAACAGAAAATTATTCTGGTGATTACTACACTATACTCGCACTCTGCGAGTTCGAATACCTTCAACGAAAATACTCGCCCATTCAGCCGTGGGAGCGTTATAATTTTACGGTCAATTCCACTGTTCGTTGATAATGAATGAGTTACCCGATGGATGATGTTAACTGGCAACCTTCCCTCTAGTATTTCTACGTCAAACTCATCAGACAGATAAGCAATTTAATATATCATAATTGTATCATGAGTGTCTTACTGATAAATATAAAACATTGACCTCTCTAGCCCCGTTTATATGCAGAGATTGAAGTCTTTATATTGTAACGATGTAGCGAGGCTTAAAAATCGTTATTTCCCAGACAGCAGTTCAATATTACAAACGGTTCTACCTGAATCTAGGGTTCACTGACTTAGCGGATTAGACTTGTCTCTATGGTTAGAGTGCCCGCAATGTGAAGTTAAGGATTCATGGTTCGCATCACGTAGAGCCTTTTTTAATGGATACTATACTGTAAGGCTGTCGTGTCCGAAGCACATCACTGCTTCCTTTGCTCTTTTCATTATATACTTAGTATACGAGAATGATGTTTTTCCAAGTGCCTATTTCACATTCCATTTCCTGCGGATTTGAAAGAGTTTAATATAAGTATGGCTGAAAATATTATTTTAGCAAAACTGTATCATGATAGCCTTGTTTCTAGACAAAGATCTTTAATTATGTTGCATACTTTGGCTACTAACCTTTGTGTTCGTAAATATTCATCTTTTACAGGACGCCTCACTTTTATTACCATGGCTGAAGTATGACTTCTTGTACATCTCCTTCTGGATAGTCCTGGTACCCTAAGTTGATTCATATTCTTTTGTTTGTCATTAAGTACAGGAAATATCCCTATCTTGAAAATTCTATGTCAATCATTATTCAAGAATGTGACTCGAAAATATGCTATATGGATTTGAAACATATACTAAAGCTGTGAGTCTTGTTTGTTTCTTTTATATATAAATAGTTTCTTCAAACATGTTTGTCCCCCCCCTCTCAGTGGTGGCTCAGCGGTACGTGTGAGAGTTCACACAGCTGAAAACAGGGTTTTGATATTCGTGTTGGGTACAGCACAACTTCAAAAACAAAACAATGTATATTTGTTAGTGAAATTGAATATTTAACTCTAAACTACATTTTCAGAACCATTTATACACCGAATTAGTTTTGAGTTTGTTACTATATTGGTTACAGTTGACTGTCCGATACCTGAACTACTGATCACAGAACAAGCAACCAGTCAGCATCACCCAATCTCCTACTGTTAACGGTAAGGTATTCACTGTTATTCTTATAACTCAGAGTCCCGAATAACACATGAGTGACATAAAATAATTTAGTCATGTCTTTACAAATAATTTTGTGAGAGTCAAATATAATAAAAAATAAGAACATTATTCAACATCGCGCAGTATTCGAGCCCCACTGATATTTAACCGTGAAGTTATGCTCGGACTTTTCTCAGTGTAATCGTTTATATTGTTGTTGGCCAGAAGGATTCATTACGTCATCAGGTGAGTGTGACTTGGTTACTGGAATCTAATTTAAAGTGCAGGGAACGAAAGTGGTTTTACGAAACGAGATGGATTATTGGCTAATTTTGTGAGCTATTTAACGTGAATGATTGGATTATTTTAAATACTAGCCTGTCAGTATCGGTAGTTGGGGTTTGTGACTGATGGAAAGTCTAAAACCCATATAAGGAAGTGAAGAAAGGGTAATAGAGGAGAATTTAATTAAGAGAGGTATCACGTGACACAAAAGTAAATTTAATTAAGAGAGGTATCGCGTGACACAAAAGCGAATTTAATTAAGAGAGGTATCGCGTGACACAAAAGCGAATTTAATTAAGAGAGGTATCGCGTGACACAAAAGCGAATTTAATTAAGAGAGGTATCGCGTGACACAAAAGTAAATTTAATTAAGAGAGATATCACGTGACACAAAAGTGAATTTAATTAAGAGAGATATCACGTGACACAAAAGTGAATTTAATTAAGAGAGGTATCACGTGACACAAAAAGTGAATTTAATTAAGAGAGGTATCACGTGACACAAAAGCGAATTTAATTAAGAGAGGTATCGCGTGACGCAAAAGCGAATTTAATTAAAATTTTCTCGTTTTTTTACAAAATAAGACTTTTCAATTATAAACATTTTATTAGTGAGTTTATTGACGTGCATTGATAAAAAGCTGTTTAACTAAATATTGAATGTATACAGTTACGACAGAAAGTGTTCGTACCCCTGCATCTTGAGTGGTTTTTTGCTCATAACTTAAAAAGTATCATGATTAGGCTAATAGACTTGTGGTATATTATAAATATTGTACTAACACACATCTACATAATTTTGTATGTAAATTAAACAACAAATAAACTGTTTATAAACAAATAACCAAAAATATGAGGAGCAGAAAGTGTTCGTACAGTTCAGAACGTGTGAAAAAAACTGATATTCCTGTAAAAATTTTGTTTAGTTTGTTGAATAAACTACATTATACCATTCCAGAACTAGACACTGGGCTCATAAGTATTGGAATTTAGCCAGTAAAAATGTACTTCAGGCAATTTAGCACCGTATTCGTCATTATCTGCTTGGTCATCATGGCGAACAGGAAACAACTGTCCAGTGATTTAAAAACCGAATTATTGTAAAATACAAGTCTCGTGTGTCTCTTTCCGGTATTGCTACACAACTTAATGTGCCAAAATCTATTGTTCAAAGCATAATTGCCAAGTTTAAGCTTACAGGATCAACTGCTAAACTCCCTCGCCCCGAACGCCCCACCAAAATTCCAGAGAGAACCAAGAGGAAGGTTCTCAGAGAAGTTAATAGGAGCCCTCGTTTAACACGTAATGAAGTAACTGGTAAGGGAAACTGGGGTTGAAGTACGCACCTTATTTGTAGTTCAATTTACATACAAATTTATGTAGATGTGTGTTAGTATAATATTTATAATATACCTTACTTCTATTAGCCTACTCATGATTCTTTATAAGTTATGAGGAAAAAAACTACTCACGACGCAGGGGTACGAACACTTTCTGTCGTAACTGTGTCTGTAAATAGGCTTTGTTTTCAAATCATTGTATATTTAAAAACAATAGAAAGAGTTAGGCCTAAGGAAAACAAAAAACAATATTTTATTAACCGACGTCGTGTTCGTTCAAGAGTGAAATGAATTAATATCGTTTATGTTTTTGTTTCCATTCCTTGACAAGTTTCGTTGTTTATTTCATTCTGTTTCTGTTCTAAACCCTGTTTATATAAAATTCGGGCTTCTACCCCTGTGATAAACATGACCAGGTGATTAAGGCATTGGATTCCAAATCGTTGGTTCAAATTCCCATCCCACCAAACATGCTCGCCCTTTCAGCCATGGGAGCGTTATAATGTGACGATCAATCCAACTATTTGTTGGTAAAAGAGTAGTCCAAGAATTGGGGGGGGGGTTGATGACTAGCTGCTTTCCCTCTAGTCTTCCACTGCTAAATTAGGAACGGCTAGCGCGGATAACCCTCGTGTAGCTTTGCGCGAAATTAAAAACAAACAAACAAGCATCTTGTTATGTTAGGCCTTTTTATTTGGATAAGTAAGAAATTTCGTAGACATGATCTGTATATTTTAGCATAATCTCACTGTTTCTAAAATATGCCGTTAATCCTGTTGTCCATTATTGTGAATTTAAGCTTTAATGTGGATTACTTTGCACGGTGTTGTATTTACATTAGCCTACTGTCTGTCTTCTAGCACTCTTGTTCGAGAATGCTGCCGAAATGTTCTACAAGTGAGTTCTAAAATGTTCAACTAGGATTTAGCAGAATTAATTTGTATACATACAGCTTTAACAACATGTATTGAACCGTTGTCGTAGTTACGAAACGTAAACGAGTTTGTTATGGTTTATAACGATCCTCTTTAAACGGCGCGTGAGCGGGAGCAGGTAGGTCACTTGTTTGCTTTCGTTATAAACCATCACAGTTGATACGTTATACAGGACTGATGTAGATAGCGTTTCGTTGAGCCAATCTTAGGTTTTTTTGGTATTGAACGAAAGACCTCGTCGGTAGTTCGAGATGCTTTTTCCTCACTGAGCACTCGATTCGCAATCCGCGAGTTCGAATCCTCAAGCGGAAAACACTCATCGTTTTCTTTATTTGATTGTTGTTAAGTAGGAACCCATATTATGGTTTATATTTGCTCTGCTTATTGCAATTCTCTTTAACGTCATACAGGGTGTTCGGAAAGTCACTGTGCACTTATATATTTATTAACATACAAAACTGCACAGTGACTTTCCGAACACCCTGTATAAACCCTCAGACTTACTGCTAAGTTACTGGAGGACTTGCGGACCTTTTAATTCTTGGATTCACAGTCTGGGTACACTAAGATGTAAGCCTCGCCTGGTCGACTTGAAAAATTAGTTGGATTTGGGAACAATGAGCCAATAATCTTGGATTTTAAATTTGATTATAGAACATTGAACCAATCATTATGGATTTTAAATTTGATTTAAGATCAACGAGCCAATAATCTTGGATTTTAAATTTGAGTTAAGAACAACGAGCCAATCATCTTGGAATTTAAATTTGAGTTAAGAACAACGAGCCAATCATCTCTGATTTAAAAAAAAACATCAGAATATTGTGTTTTTTTCCTTATTTATTTGCTCCTCGTGTTAGTTTTATAATAATATGATTTATGGGGCTCGTTAACACTCAGTCTACGTAACTGTGATGTTTTGAGATAAAGTTGGGGTTAAACCCATCAAATAGGAACCAAAATGAGGAACCCATTTCTCTCGTCTCGACACTTCAGTGGAAAAAAAAAAAATCTAATTCTTAATGGCGTTTGACGGTTTTTATCAGACATAAAAGCATCAGACGAGACTTCATTTCTTTTTAAACGGTTTGGAGTGGAGACAGTGACTTTCATATATCTGTTTTTCCCATTATTCCTTTCTCTTTTATCTAAAAGGAAAATCGTTAGACAAATAGAGTTTTCTATAGCACTTTGTGTATATTATGGCTCACAATGTATAATACTAATCTATATACTTTCTCTGTTATTTATTTTTAAAATTTTCTTGTTTCCTAGAAGTTTCAAACTTCCTTGAACGGTCTAAATTTTTGTTGTTTTATGTAAAATTGTTTTCAAAAGTGAACATTAAATTTACCACCAGGATACCAATTTGTCTTATAGCAAAGCCACATCGGGCTATCTGCTGTGTTCATCGAGGGGAATCGAATCCCAGGTTTTAGCGTTGTAAATCCGAACACTTACTGCTGCACCAGCGAGGGAACAACTGATAGTGCCACCATCACCTGGTATTTCCAGATGGTTACCCCACCAAGTATTAAACCAAACCAGACACTGGGTGTCTACTGGGGATCACACGATTTATTTTTCATTGTGGTATAAACAATGGTTATAATAAATGTGATTTTTCTTTGCAGAATTAAAAAAAAAAACATCACCGAAACTTCCAATATATTCAAAATGTTTTATTTATAAGTGGAAAGATGGAAAATATTTACATTTGCTATTGGACAGAACGGTGGAGTGTAAGAGGTAAAAGCTGACAAAGAAGGGTGGATATTCCTGTTCTTAAATCTCGTGCACACGAGACAAATCATGAAAAGATCACTTGAGTAATAATGAGGCACTTAATATCCAGCAAGTCCACTTTGAATAACAAAGACAAGATTAGAAATCTTTGAGCTCAGGTTAGCTGACCACTATGGAAAGCTGGGTTGTTTTTGTTTCGTCCACAAAGAATTGAAACGCATGTTGTTTTAACAACAAACGTTGTGCTACCTGTAGACAACGTCCCCCATTTCTTCATTAAGGTCACCAGAATTTTCAATGAATGAAGGCTCTTCTCGAAATGTTACTTCTGCTTTGGATCCTTGTCTGAGACGGCCATTCTGAGGCGCGTGCAGAACGGCACTAGTGGTCAAAAACTTCACCTGATGATGGGTACTTTTGGAAGCACGTCTGGAGTAAATCATGCCTGAAGACGGCTCGGCCTCGATCTCTGCTTTGTCTTCTAGTCTTGGACCAATTTCAGACGAAGAATCTCGTGAAAAGAATGATGGCCTCTCCCGAAATCCTGGAATTTCTAAGGTTACAGCTCGCATTCTGGAATATGAGATTTATAATACAGTATTTGGTCTCGTACCGAACACAACGACAAATCTTATAAATGGTTACCAGTGCAATATATATTATATATTGTTTAGTCTGTTATTATCAATTGAGTGTGTGTGTCTTTTTGGCAAAATAGTCATTACAGTAAGTGTGATGATCGGTTCAACATTATATTCTCACTGCCATGGATTTATATACTTACGATTCTAAATATTTGAACTAAGTGTGCAGATACAGCAGTTGGAAACTTAGATTTGAAGGTTTTATAACGAGAAAATATTATGTTTCCACTAGAATTTGAATATTCATCGTACAGGCCTCCTGTACTTAAATAACGCCCTTGTGAAAAAGATGCAAGCAGTTAGAACCTACTTTAATTTTTCGCCCCAGGACTGAATGCCCCAACAGCAATTCCATGGATCAAGTTTCTGTATCGTATCTCCCTTAAGGTGGGGATTATGCCCAAGTGAAGAGTTAATATAACTTTAAAATGCAGCAAGAGACCTTTTGGTCCATTTAAGCTGTCCTGTTCACAAAATAAGACTAAACATTTAAAACCTGGAATTATTATTGAAGACGTTTTCAAGCATTTCCTTAAACTAACTGTATATGTCACATCTGAAGGAAATCTGTTCCAAAGACCAATCACGTTGTTAGAAAAATAAAGATGTCTTAGCTGAAGATGACGTCTGTTCTTCCAAAATATATATTTAAGTCCCTAGTCCTACCATCCTCATCATTAAGTATGAAGCAGCAACACTCTTAATTCACTTAATATTAGAGACCTCAATTGAATTTCGTCTAACTCTTATTGTGTTTCAAGGGAAAACGAATTCAGAGATCTTAAAAGATTCTCCTATAATAACACTTCCATCCAAGCCATTTTCCTAATTGTCCTTTTATGAGCCTCGTCCAACAATTTGGTGTCCTTTCTGAGGTAGGCAGTGCAAGATCGAGCGCAAAGTAATTCAAATGAGGCCTAGCCACATTTAAGGAGAAATGTTTAACTCAGGGATGTAAAGAACATACATATTGTTACTTGTAGCTCGGTTCCAGCCCCCCCCCCTTTTCTCCCCTGTGTATCAGGGGTCCGTAGACTCTCCCTGAGTCTGATTTCACACAGATACAGAAGTAATTTTCAAAGAAGGTACGCAGATGCTCCTGGGAATTAACTGTCTTTGCCGATCAGCGAAAAACAAATAGGGATAAAAGTAAATATTCTCATTAATATTTCCCGAAATCTGGAGTTTCGCTGGAGTAAGCCGATTTGGTGCAAACATTTTTACAAGTTAGTGTGAACTGGGAATAATTTTTTTTTGAATGCGTGTAATGGAAATTATCTCTGATGCAGGTAATCTAGGATTGTGGGATACCGCACTAGAGTACCTGACCCAGTAGGTTTATGGATACGACATAGAATCCGTTCAGTCATGTCGTAGAAATCTAGCACTTTTTTTTTTGTTTGTGTTTGTTCTTTTTTAGCTGTTTATTTTTATCCGGGAAAACGTTTTATTCTTTTGTGGTTATAAATTTATTTTTGCAGAATTGTTTCATTTTTTTGTATACGACTATTTTATCCTGGGAAAGCTCTTTTGTACATAAAGGATAGAAATGAAATTAACGTGTTTTAATAGATTATTATCTCCAAGGAACTGTAATGGAAGATTTAAAAGTTATTTAATTATTCATTAAAGCATTTTTAACTTTTCTAGTTTCGATTACGTAGCAGCGTCGTTATTAGGCTTAAGATCATCTTAGATTCTAGTTTACTCAGGGAAGTGAAATATGACACAACGGTTCTTATATTAAATACTTGCTTATTGGTGGGCCCGATATGTCCAGTTAAGGCGTTCGACTGTTAATCTGAGGGTCGTGGGTTCGAATCCCCGTAGCACCAAACATGCTCGCCATTTCAGCCTTGGGGGCGTTATAATGTTATGGTCAATCCCACTATTCGTTGGGAAAAGAGTAACCCAAGAGTTGGCGGTAGGTGGTTATGACTAGCAGCCTTCCCTCTAGTCTTACACTGCTAAATTAAGGACGGCCAGCGCAGATAGCCCTCGTGTGGCTTTGCGCGAAATTCAAAAACAAACAAATAAAGCTTACTGGTGAAAGATTGTTAAAAGATAGATGCTTGCAGTGGCGTATTTAGGTAAAAGTTAGAGGAGGCTCAGCTGTAGGGCCAATGGCCTTTGTGGGACCCCATTGATAATTTTATTCCATGTAAAATTACATGTATTGTAGGGCCCACAAAATTATTAGTCCCACATAACCTTAAGTCCACAACTGTGTGTTTATTTTTTTTACTCTGAGTTTTGTCCTATAAATGAAATAACAAAAACTGAGACTCTGTAATAAATATATAAAGATCGTAACTGGTCATTTTGCTTTGGTCTGTAATGGTGTTTAGATATTTTCTGCCCTAACCCTAACGTAAGGAAGTATCTTAGTAACGTTAATCTTGATTTCTCTGTTTCGAGTTTCGCGCAAAGCTACACGAGGGCTATCTGTGCTAGCCGTCCCTAATTTAACACTAAGACAAGAGGGGGGCAGGTAGTCATCACCACCCACCGCCAACTTTTGAATTACTCTTTTACCAACGAATAGTGGGATTGGCCGTAGTGCGACGGGAATTCGAACCCGCGCCCCTCAGATTAATATTCGAGCGCCCCCTAACCATGTGGCTGTGCCGGGGGCCGTTAACTTTTACCTAAGTTAATTTAACTAATTATGATATCTTGAAAAAATATTAATAACGTTAATTTGTAGTCTGAGCTGATTAATAACGTTAATTCGTAGTCTGAGCTCAATTAATAACAGGCCCGGCATGGCCAAGCGCGTTAAGGCGTGCGACTCGTAATCTGAGGGTCGCGGGTTTGCATCCCCGTCGCGCCAAACATGCTCGCCCTTTCAGCCGTGGGGGCATTATAATGTGACGGTCAATCCCCATATTCATTGGTAAAAGAGTAGCCCCAGAGTTTGCGGTGGGTGGTGATGACTAGCTGCCTTCCCTCTAGTCTTACACTGCTAAATTAGTGACGGCTAGCGCAGATAGACCTCGAGTAGCTTTGTGCGAAATTAAAAAATTTGATTACGTTAATTTGTAGTCTGAGCTCATTTAATAACGTTAATTCGTTGTCTGAGCTGATTAATAACGTTAATTCGTAGTCTGAGCTATTGGGAACACATTGAATGTTACCGAAACGTCTTTTATGTGTCCTATAGTATTTAGCCGTTGACATAGCATCTCATAGAACGACTCTGAGTTTTTCCAAGTTCAAAATTTTATTTCATATCACCACCATCTTTTGACCTATTTGAGATCTAATTACAGTTTTGGACTCAGAAGGTCAAACTTTTTTCGATTGATGTATTTGATCATACTCAAGGTCTCATAGATTAACTTACTCTAATCGTGCCTAAAATAATTTTAATTTAAGGGTAGTCGGTAGAGATCCTAATGAGTAATATAACTGAATCGGTTATGTACCCCCGCCCCATGTTTGATATAGCTAGCGCACAAAAATATAACTAATAGGAAGGGAAAAAAACGTAACAGATGAAGTTACTCTAATCCTGCCTAAAAGAGTTACAACTGGCGTAGATATTGAGGATTCCCCTCTTGTTCTAGTGACAACTAACCAACACAGTATTTATTTGTTTTAAGGTAGTTTGTTATTTCAAAGTCGCAACCATCTAATTTACAGCAATAACTGTTTTGGACACGTTTCTATCTAAATGTCATTGTTTAACAGATGTCTTATTAATTAGCAAAGGACAATTTCGCGGGAAGGTGTGGAGCGCTCTCTACATAGAAGATTTAATACCGCTATTAAACGGGAAATGTTTGAGTAGCTTCCAGTGTAAGAAACTTATTAACTTGAACCAGGTTAAATAAATCATGTATAACTAAATATAATAAAGAAAAATGAGACGAATTGACTTGGGGTGTAATAAACTATCTAATGTAATTAGTAAAGACGTAATTAACAGGCGTGATTAGGAACACGACTCCGTAGACTGTTGTACAACCTTTGAAACTGTCCAATGATGACTTTGAAACGATTTGTTAGATTGAGGTATAGACACATAATCAAATGCCTAAAGACAAACGACTCCATGGTCTAACTGTTAGGCTAAGTCCTTATAGTAAACTTTTCAAAATACAATCTCAAACCACCCATTGAAACACCTTTAACTTCGTTTTGTTACCTCCCCTCTAAAAAAAGCACCTTTAAAACCTATAAATTTAAAGTTCAAGCTATATTTGTTGTAAAAAAAACACCGCCGAAGCATTTCGACTTTGTTTTATTAACGATACTGTAATTGTACAACCCAATACGAATCAGTTGAAATATAATTCTCTTGTAGCATTTTGATGTGTGCGTATGTGGGGATGTGTGTGTGTGTGTATGTGTGTGTGGGGGGGTGTTTGGACATCGTTAAATTAATTATCAGTAGAAAATCTCTTATCACAAAATAACAGATTTCTTCATGGAAACATTTATAGATTAGTATAAAAATTCACATTTAATGTTAGTCAGATATGAATTATATACTTAACTGGTTGTATTGATTCTTGAAACTACAGATTGATAGATATTTCTAAATCAAAACGAATCTGAAAGGCCCGTTACTTTTAAATCACTGTTCTAGATCAAAACGAATCTGAAAGGCCCGTTACTTTTAAATCACTGTTCTAGATCAAAACGAATCTGAAAGACCCGTTACTTTTAAATCACTGTTCTAGATCAAAACGAATCTGAAAGACCCGTTACTTTTAAATCACTGTTCTAGATCAAAACGAATCTGAAAGGCCCGTTACTTTTAAATCACTGTTCTAGATCAAAACGAATCTGAAAGACCCGTTACTTTTAAATCACTGTTCTAGATCAAAACGAATCTGAAAGACCCGTTACTTTTAAATCACTGTTCTAGATCAAAACGAATCTGAAAGACCCGTTACTTTTAAATCACTGTTCTAGATCAAAACGAATCTGAAAGGCCCGTTACTTTTAAATCACTGTTCTAGATCAAAACGAATCTGAAAGGCCCGTTACTTTTAAATCACTGTTCTAGATCAAAACGAATCTGAAAGACCCGTTACTTTTAAATCACTGTTCTAGATCAAAACGAATCTGAAAGGCCCGTTACTTTTAAATCACTGTTCTAGATCAAAACGAATCTGAAAGGCCCATTACTTTTAAATCACTGTTCTAGATCAAAACGAATCTGAAAGGCCCGTTACTTTTAAATCACTGTTCTAGATCAAAACGAATCTGAAAGGCCCGTTACTTTTAAATCACTGTTCTAGATCAAAACGAATCTGAAAGGCCCATTACTTTTAAATCACTGTTCTAGATCAAAACGAATCTGAAAGACCCGTTACTTTTAAATCACTGTTCTAGATCAAAACGAATCTGAAAGACCCGTTACTTTTAAATCACTGTTCTAGATCAAAACGAATCTGAAAGGCCCGTTACTTTTAAATCACTGTTCTAGATCAAAACGAATCATAAAGGCCGGTTACTTTTAAATCACTGTTCTAGATCAAAACGAATCTGAAAGACCCGTTACTTTTAAATCACTGTTCTAGATCAAAACGAATCTGAAAGACCCGTTACTTTTAAATCACTGTTCTAGATCAAAACGAATCTGAAAGGCCCGTTACTTTTAAATCACTGTTCTAGATCAAAACGAATCTGAAAGACCCGTTACTTTTAAATCACTGTTCTAGATCAAAACGAATCTGAAAGACCCGTTACTTTTAAATCACTGTTCTAGATCAAAACGAATCTGAAAGGCCCGTTACTTTTAAATCACTGTTCTAGATCAAAACGAATCTGAAAGACCCGTTACTTTTAAATCACTGTTCTAGATCAAAACGAATCTGAAAGGCCCGTTACTTTTAAATCACTGTTCTAGATCAAAACGAATCTGAAAGGCCCATTACTTTTAAATCACTGTTCTAGATCAAAACGAATCTGAAAGGCCCGTTACTTTTAAATCACTGTTCTAGATCAAAACGAATCTGAAAGGCCCGTTACTTTTAAATCACTGTTCTAGATCAAAACGAATCTGAAAGGCCCATTACTTTTAAATCACTGTTCTAGATCAAAACGAATCTGAAAGACCCGTTACTTTTAAATCACTGTTCTAGATCAAAACGAATCTGAAAGGCCCGTTACTTTTAAATCACTGTTCTAGATCAAAACGAATCATAAAGGCCCGTTACTTTTAAATCACTGTTCTAGATCAAAACGAATCATAAAGGCCGGTTACTTTTAAATCACTGTTCTAGATCAAAACGAATCTGAAAGACCCGTTATTTCAAATCACTGTTCTAGATCAAAACGAATCTGAAAGACCCGTTACTTTTAAATCACTGTTCTAGATCAAAACGAATCTGAAAGACCCGTTACTTTTAAATCACTGTTCTAGATCAAAACGAATCTGAAAGGCCCGTTACTTTTAAATCACTGTTCTAGATCAAAACGAATCTGAAAGACCCGTTATTTCAAATCACTGTTCTAGATCAAAACGAATCTGAAAGACCCGTTACTTTTAAATCACTGTTCTAGATCAAAACGAATCTGAAAGACCCGTTACTTTTAAATCACTGTTCTAGATCAAAACGAATCTGAAAGGCCCGTTTCTTTTAAATCACTGTTCTAGATCAAAACGAATCATAAAGGCCCGTTACTTTTAAATCACTGTTCTAGATCAAAACGAATCTGAAAGACCCGTTATTTCAAATCACTGTTCTAGATCAAAACGAATCTGAAAGACCCGTTATTTCAAATCACTGTTCTAGATCAAAACGAATCTGAAAGGCCCGTTACTTTTAACTCACTGTTCTAGATCAAAACGAATCTGAAAGACCCGTTACTTTTAAATCACTGTTCTAGATCAAAACGAATCTGAAAGGCCCGTTACTTTTAAATCACTGTTCTAGATCAAAACGAATCTGAAAGACCCGTTATTTCAAATCACTGTTCTAGATCAAAACGAATCTGAAAGACCCGTTACTTTTAAATCACTGTTCTAGATCAAAACGAATCTGAAAGACCCGTTACTTTTAAATCACTGTTCTAGATCAAAACGAATCTGAAAGACCCGTTATTTCAAATCACTGTTCTAGATCAAAACGAATCTGAAAGGCCCGTTACTTTTAAATTTTTTTTTTTTTTTTTTACTTTTTTTTTTTTTTTTGTTCTAGATCAAAACGAATCTGAAAGGCCCGTTACTTTTAAATCACTGTTCTAGATCAAAACGAATCTGAAAGGCCCGTTACTTTTAAATCACTGTTCTAGTTCAAAACGAATCTGAAAGACCCGTTACTTTTAAATCACTGTTCTAGTTCAAAACGAATCTGAAAGACCCGTTACTTTTAAATCACTGTTCTAGATCAAAACGAATCTGAAAGGCCCGTTACTTTTAAATCACTGTTCTAGATCAAAACGAATCTGAAAGGCCCGTTACTTTTAAATCACTGTTCTAGATCAAAACGAATCTGAAAGACCCGTTACTTTTAAATCACTGTTCTAGTTCAAAACGAATCTGAAAGACCCGTTACTTTTAAATCACTGTTCTAGATCAAAACGAATCTGAAAGGCCCGTTACTTTTAAATCA
The DNA here is from genome assembly GCF_004210375.1 of Tachypleus tridentatus. Lineage (NCBI taxonomy): Eukaryota > Metazoa > Arthropoda > Merostomata > Xiphosura > Limulidae > Tachypleus > Tachypleus tridentatus. Next base: position 105,255,374 of record NC_134827.1, read on the forward strand.
CTGTTCTAGATCAAAACGAATCTGAAAGGCCCGTTACTTTTAAATCACTGTTCTAGATCAAAACGAATCTGAAAGGCCCGTTACTTTTAAATCACTGTTCTAGATCAAAACGAATCTGAAAGACCCATTACTTTTAAATCACTGTTCTAGATCAAAACGAATCTGAAAGACCCGTTACTTTTAAATCACTGTTCTAGATCAAAACGAATCTGAAAGGCCCGTTACTTTTAAATCACTGTTCTAGATCAAAACGAATCTGAAAGACCCGTTACTTTTAAATCACTGTTCTAGATCAAAACGAATCTGAAAGGCCCGTTACTTTTAAATCACTGTTCTAGATCAAAACGAATCATAAAGGCCCGTTACTTTTAAATCACTGTTCTAGATCAAAACGAATCATAAAGGCCGGTTACTTTTAAATCACTGTTCTAGATCAAAACGAATCTGAAAGACCCGTTATTTCAAATCACTGTTCTAGATCAAAACGAATCTGAAAGACCCGTTACTTTTAAATCACTGTTCTAGATCAAAACGAATCTGAAAGACCCGTTACTTTTAAATCACTGTTCTAGATCAAAACGAATCTGAAAGGCCCGTTACTTTTAAATCACTGTTCTAGATCAAAACGAATCTGAAAGGCCCGTTACTTTTAAATCACTGTTCTAGATCATAACGAATCTGAAAGGCCCGTTACTTTTAAATCTCTGAGAGACGTTTCTAACTTTGTCCTTAGATTACAGTTTCCTTTCAAGTTGCCTCTCTCTTCCTACCAGGCCCTGCATGGTCAGGTGGGTTAAGGCGTTCGACTCGCAATCCGAAGGTCGCGGGTTCGAATCCCCATCGCACCAAACATGCTCGCCCTTTCAGCCGTGGGGGCGTTATAATGTTACGATCAATCCCACTAACCGTTAATAAAAGAGTAGCCCAAGAGTTGGCGGTGGGTGGTGATGACTAGCTGCCTTCTTACACTGCTAAATTAGGGGCGGCTAGCGCAAATAGGCCTTAAATAGCTTTGTGCGAAATTCAAAAAACAAACAAACAAACAAACCCTTCCTACCAGCTGGCCATACCGGGCCAGGACAACGGTAATCCAACGGTCGCAGGTTCGAATCCCCATCATGCCAAACATGCTCGCCCTTTCAACCGTGAGGGCGTTATAATGTGACTGTCAAGCCCAGTATTCGTTGGTAGAAGAGTAGCCCAAGCGATGGCGGTGGGTGGTGATGGCTGAATGCCTTCTCTCTAGTCTCACACTGCTAAATTAGAGACGGCTAGCGCAGATAGCCCTCGTGTAGCTTTGCGCAAAATTCAAAACAAATAGTCCTATCCTCTAGTGGCTCAACGACAAGTCAGAGGTATTATAACACTGAAAGTTGTCTTTCCATACCTCTGATGGGCATTGTACATTGGGCGAGCATGTTTGGTGCGACCGGGATTCGAACCCGCGACCCTCAGATTACAGTCTTAACCCACCTGGCCATGCTGGGCCGCATTTCTTTTTGTATGGTGATTGTAGAGAAATTGTTTCTGTAACTGGACAGCCGCGTAACTGGTCAGTGTAATCAAATTAAGTATTATAGTTCGTAAACCGTAAACCATTGTTGTTGTTATAATGCAATGTAATAAAATATTCCAAACAGTATAAATATGAATCGTGTATCGGAGATCACTCGAACTGACTAAACAAATATCAATACTTGACTTAATTTGTAGTAACAGTACAAAAGCTAGTGAACTGTTTAAAGCCATTTGGACAAACGATACAAAGGCAGTGGTGTATTTGTGATAATTTGAACTAACAGTACAAATATTATTGATGTTGTTCAGGTGATCTGAAGTTTAGTACAAAGGTTGTTGATGTAGTTCAGGTAATCTGAAGTTTAGTACAAAGGTTGTTGATGTAGTTCAGGTAATCTGAAGTTTAGTACGAAGGTTGTTGATGTAGTTCAGGTAATCTGAAGTTTAGTACAAAGGTTGTTGATGTAGTTCAGGTAATCTGAAGTTTAGTACAAAGGTTGTTGATGTAGTTCAGGTAATCTCAAGTTTAGTACAAAGGTTGTTGATGTAGTTCAGGTAATCCAAGTTTAGTACAAAGGTTGTTGATGTAGTTCAGGTAATCTGAAGTTTAGTACAAAGGTTGTTGATGTAGTTCAGGTAATCCAGTTTAGTACAAAGGTTGTTGATGTAGTTCAGGTAATCTCAAGTTTAGTACAAAGGTTGTTGATGTAGTTCAGGTAATCTGAAGTTTAGTACAAAGGTTGTTGATGTAGTTCAGGTAATCTGAAGTTTAGTACAAAGGTTGTTGATGTAGTTCAGGTAATCTCAAGTTTAGTACAAAGGTTGTTGATGTAGTTCAGGTAATCTCAAGTTTAGTACAAAGGTTGTTGATGTAGTTCAGGTAATCTGAAGTTTAGTACAAAGGTTGTTGATGTAGTTCAGGTAATCCAGTTTAGTACAAAGGTTGTTGATGTAGTTCAGGTAATCTCAAGTTTAGTACAAAGGTTGTTGATGTAGTTCAGGTAATCTGAAGTTTAGTACAAAGGTTATTGATGTAGTTCATTATATTCTATTAAGTTTTGGCATTATTTAATTCTGTTACTTGTTTAAAAGAATCCTGTGTTTGAAATTTAAGTTGATCAGTTGGATGTCCTCGAGAAGTTGTGAAAATACAAACTAAAGACATTTAATAATAAAACAAATCTTTAATACGTTTCTTTTACTAATTCTTTGTTTACATGTCTGTGATTGGAATATAAGATCTTGACATTTCTTATTACGTCCTTTTCATATATTTATCACTGATACTAAAATTCAAGTCTTTGATCAAAGTTTCTTACAAAGATAAAACAGTACCCATAATTCCTTCTTTATATATTTGGATATGTTGATATTGTTGTTTTTAAATGTTTACTTGAAGAAAAGAATGGTTTTCTTCTTCCTGTGTATTTTTATACCATGTTTGGAATGTTGGCTCCAGTAACTTGAAGGATAAGAAGTGTAAATGGTATTTCTCAAGTGGTCAAGTAATTGGAGCTAATCGTTGTTTAATAATATGTTTATTTGAAACACCCGCTGGCTTTGACACAATTCTAGGTTTTAACCGTTACTGTTTAATGTCTGGAAATTGTACATTCGAAGATGGATGTTTCACTACGACGGCTGCTGGACTTGAGGTTGAGACAGTTGTGGTTGTCCGTGAGTTCCATACAAAAATAGGCAACTCTCTTTATTCCTGGTGTGGTTAGAGGGTTGAATCAATTTACTCCTGGTGTGGTTAGAGGATAAATCAATTTATTCCTGGTGTAGATAGAGGGTTGAATCAATTTATTCCTGGTGTGGATAGAGGGTTGAATCAATTTATTCCTGGTGTGGATAGAGGGTTAAATAAACTTAAAGTTATTCCTGGTGTAGATAGAGGGTTAAATCAATTTATTAATGGTGTGGTAGGAGGGTTGAATCAATTTATTCCTGGTGTGGATAGAGGATTGAATCAATTTATTCCTGGTGTGGATAGAGGGTTAAATCAACTTAAAGTTATTCCTGGTGTAGATAGAGGGTTAAATCAATTTATTAATGGTGTGGTTAGAGGGTTGAATCAATTTATTCCTGTTGTGGATAGAGGGTTGAATCAAATTATTCCTGGTGTAGATATAGGGTTAAATCAACTTAAAGTTATTCCTGGTGTAGATAGAGGGTTAAATCAATTTATTCTTGGTGTGGTTAGAGGGTTTAATCAATTTATTCCTGGTGCGGATAGAGGGTTAAATCAACTTAAAGTTATTCCTGGTGTAGATAGAGGGTTGAATCAATTTATTCCTGGTGTGGATAGAGGGTTGAATCAATTTATTCCTGGTGTGGATAGAGGGTTAAATCAACTTAAAGTTATTCCTGGTGAAGATAGAGGGTTAAATCAATTTATTAATGGTGTAGATAGAGGGTTGAATCAATTTATTCCTGGTGTGGTTAGAGGGTTGAATCAATTTATTCCTGGTGTAGATAGAGAGTTAAATCAACTTAAAGTTATTCCTGGTGTAGATAGAGGGTTAAATCAATTTATTAATGGTGTAGATAGAGGGTTGAATCAATTTATTCCTGGTGTAGATAGAGGATTGAATCAATTTATTCCTGGTGTGGTTAGAGGGTTGAATCAATTTATTCCTGGTGTAGATAGAGGGTTGAATCAATTTATTCCTGGTGTAGATAGAGGATTGAATCAATTTATTCCTGGTGTAGATAGAGGGTTGAATCAATTTATTCCTTTTGTGGATAGAGGGTTGAATCAATTTATTCCTGGTGAAGATAGAGGGTTAAATCAATTTATTAATGGTGTAGATAGAGGGTTGAATCAATTTATTCCTGGTGTAGATAGAGAGTTAAATCAACTTAAAGTTATTCCTGGTGTAGATAGAGGGTTAAATCAATTTATTAATGGTGTAGATAGAGGGTTGAATCAATTTATTCCTGGTGTAGATAGAGGATTGAATCAATTTATTCCTGGTGTGGTTAGAGGGTTGAATCAATTTATTCCTGGTGTAGATAGAGGGTTGAATCAATTTATTCCTGGTGTAGATAGAGGATTGAATCAATTTATTCCTGGTGTGGATAGAGGGTTAAATCAATTTATTAATGGTGTAGATAGAGGGTTGAATCAATTTATTCCTTTTGTGGATAGAGGGTTGAATCAATTTATTCCTGGTGTGGATAGAGGGTTAAATCAATTTATTAATGGTGTAGATAGAGGGTTGAATCAATTTATTCCTTGTGTAGATAGAGGATTGAATCAATTTATTCCTGGTGTGGATAGAGGGTTGAATCAATTTATTCCTGGTGTGGATAGAGGGTTAAATCAATTTATTAATGGTGTAGATAGAGGGTTGAATCAATTTATTCCTGGTGTAGATAGAGGATTGAATCAATTTATTCCTGGTGTGGATAGAGGGTTGAATCAATTTATTTCTGGTGTGGATAGAGGGTTAAATCAATTTATTAATGGTTTGGATAGAGGGTTGAATCAATTTATTCCTGGTGTGGATAGAGGGTTGAATCAATTTATTCCTGGTGTGGATAGAGGGTTAAATCAATTTATTAATGGTGTAGATAGAGGGTTGAATCAATTTATTCCTGGTGTAGATAGAGGATTGAATCAATTTATTAATGGTGTAGATAGAGGGTTGAATCAATTTATTCCTGGTGTAGATAGAGGATTGAATCAATTTATTCCTGGTGTGGATAGAGGGTTGAATCAATTTATTCCTGGTGTGGATAGAGGGTTAAATCAATTTATTAATGGTGTGGATAGAGGGTTGAATCAATTTATTCCTGGTGTAGATAGAGGATTGAATCAATTTATTCCTGGTGTGGATAGAGGGTTGAATCAATTTATTCCTGGTGTGGATAGAGGGTTGAATCAATTTATTCCTGGTGTGGATAGAGGGTTAAATCAATTTATTAATGGTGTAGATAGAGGGTTGAATCAATTTATTCCTGGTGTAGATAGAGGATTGAATCAATTTATTCCTGGTGTGGATAGAGGGTTGAATCAATTTATTCCTGGTGTGGATAGAGGGTTAAATCAATTTATTAATGGTGTGGATAGAGGGTTGAATCAATTTATTCCTGGTGTAGATAGAGGATTGAATCAATTTATTCCTGGTGTGGATAGAGGGTTGAATCAATTTATTCCTGGTGTGGATAGAGGGTTAAATCAATTTATTAATGGTGTAGATAGAGGGTTGAATCAATTTATTCCTGGTGTATATAGAGGATTGAATCAATTTATTCCTGGTGTGGATAGAGGGTTGAATCAATTTATTCCTGGTGTGGATAGAGGATTGAATCAATTTATTCCTGGTGTGGATAGAGGGTTGAATCAATTTATTCCTGGTGTAGATAGAGGATTGAATCAATTTATTCCTGGTGTAGATAGAGGATTGAATCAATTTATTCCTGGTGTGGATAGAGGATTGAATCAATTTATTCCTGGTATGGATAGAGGGTTGAATCAATTTATTCCTGGTGTGGATAGAGGGTTAAATCAATTTATTAATGGTGTAGATAGAGGGTTGAATCAATTTATTCCTGGTGTAGATAGAGGATTGAATCAATTTATTCCTGGTGTGGATAGAGGGTTGAATCAATTTATTCCTGGTGTAGATAGAGGATTGAATCAATTTATTCCTGGTGTGGATAGAGGGTTGAATCAATTTATTCCTGGTGTAGATAGAGGATTGAATCAATTTATTCCTGGTGTAGATAGAGGATTGAATCAATTTATTCCTGGTGTGGATAGAGGGTTGAATCAATTTATTCCTGGTGTGGATAGAGGGTTGAATCAATTTATTAATGGTGTAGATAGAGGGTTGAATCAATTTATTCCTGGTGTAGATAGAGGATTGAATCAATTTATTCCTGGTGTGGATAGAGGGTTGAATCAATTTATTCCTGGTGTAGATAGAGGGTTGAATCAATTTATTCCTGGTGTAGATAGAGGATTGAATCAATTTATTCCTGGTGTGGATAGAGGGTTGAATCAATTTATTCCTGGTGTGGATAGAGGATTGAATCAATTTATTCCTGGTGTGGATAGAGGGTTGAATCAATTTATTCCTGGTGTGGATAGAGGGTTGAATCAATTTATTCCTGGTGTGGATAGAGGGTTGAATCAATTTATTCCTGGTGTGGATAGAGGGTTAAATCAATTTATTAATGGTGTAGATAGAGGGTTGAATCAATTTATTCCTGGTGTAGATAGAGGATTGAATCAATTTATTCCTGGTGTGGATAGAGGGTTGAATCAATTTATTCCTGGTGTAGATAGAGGATTGAATCAATTTATTCCTGGTGTGGATAGTGGGTTGAATCAATTTATTCCTGGTGTAGATAGAGGATTGAATCAATTTATTCCTGGTGTGGATAGAGGGTTGAATCAATTTATTCCTGGTGTGGATAGAGGGTTAAATCAATTTATTAATGGTGTAGATAGAGGGTTGAATCAATTTATTCCTGGTGTAGATAGAGGATTGAATCAATTTATTCCTGGTGTGGATAGAGGGTTGAATCAATTTATTCCTGGTGTAGATAGAGGATTGAATCAATTTATTCCTGGTGTGGATAGAGGTTGAATCAATTTATTCCTGGTGTAGATAGAGGATTGAATCAATTTATTCCTGGTGGATAGAGGGTTGAATCAATTTATTCCTGGTGTGGATAGAGGGTTAAATCAATTTATTAATGGTGTAGATAGAGGGTTGAATCAATTTATTCCTGGTGTAGATAGAGGATTGAATCAATTTATTCCTGGTGTGGATAGAGGGTTGAATCAATTTATTCCTGGTGTGGATAGAGGATTGAATCAATTTATTCCTGGTGTGGATAGAGGGTTGAATCAATTTATTCCTGGTGTGGATAGAGGGTTGAATCAATTTATTCCTGGTGTGATAGAGGGTTGAATCAATTTATTCCTGGTGTGGATAGAGGGTTAAATCAATTTATTAATGGTGTAGATAGAGGGTTGAATCAATTTATTCCTGGTGTGGATAGAGGGTTGAATCAATTTATTCCTGGTGTAGATAGAGGATTGAATCAATTTATTCCTGGTGTGGATAGAGGGTTGAATCAATTTATTCCTGGTGTGGATAGAGGGTTAAATCAATTTATTAATGGTGTAGATAGAGGTTGAATCAATTTATTCCTGGTGTAGATAGAGGATTGAATCAATTTATTCCTGGTGTGGATAGAGGGTTGAATCAATTTATTCCTGGTGTGGATAGAGGATTGAATCAATTTATTCCTGGTGTGGATAGAGGGTTGAATCAATTTATTCCTGGTGTGGATAGAGGGTTGAATCAATTTATTCCTGGTGTGGATAGAGGGTTGAATCAATTTATTCCTGGTGTGGATAGAGGGTTAAATCAATTTATTAATGGTGTAGATAGAGGGTTGAATCAATTTATTCCTGGTGTAGATAGAGGATTGAATCAATTTATTCCTGGTGTGGATAGAGGGTTGAATCAATTTATTCCTGGTGTAGATAGAGGATTGAATCAATTTATTCCTGGTGTGGATAGTGGGTTGAATCAATTTATTCCTGGTGTAGATAGAGGATTGAATCAATTTATTCCTGGTGTGGATAGAGGGTTAAATCAATTTATTAATGGTGTAGATAGAGGGTTGAATCAATTTATTCCTGGTGTAGATAGAGGATTGAATCAATTTATTCCTGGTGTGGATAGAGGGTTGAATCAATTTATTCCTGGTGTAGATAGAGGATTGAATCAATTTATTCCTGGTGTGGATAGAGGGTTGAATCAATTTATTCCTGGTGTAGATAGAGGATTGAATCAATTTATTCCTGGTGTGGATAGAGGATTGAATCAATTTATTCCTGGTGTGGATAGAGGGTTGAATCAATTTATTCCTGGTGTGGATAGAGGGTTAAATCAATTTATTAATGGTGTGGTTAGAGGGTTGTGTCAATTTATTCCTGGTGTGGATAGAGGGTTGAATCAATTTTGACAACAAAACCCTTGAAATTCTCGATATAATAATAAAATATAATTATTGTTACAGAATTTACCAGGAACGAAAGACAAAGTAAAAAGGAAGTGAACAACAAATAATAAATTAATTGTCCTTTCTGGCTACAACAAACAGTAAACAACGTCCAACAGATGATAAACAATTTCGGACAAGTCTTCCTTCTATAGTTCCATTAAATCCACATCAGAATGATAAAAAACTCCATGTTGCTAATTTGTTTTCACAGTTTAAAGAAGTCCTCGTTCGAAACCACTTCCTATAAAATCTGTAAGCCTTCAAGTAAATTACCAGAACTGTTCCGTGAGTCCAACTAAAAACATTTTGTATTTTTATAGAAATATAAAATCGAATTCCCCTCTTGCACGTGCTTTTGTGACGTCACACACTTCTGTCGGACTGTGTGTAAGTTTAGTCAGTGTTTGGTGTTAACTTCAGATTTAGTGTAGTGCCATATGACGTAATGAAGTTATTAAAACTCCAAAACATGAAATATCTCTACAACAAATTGAACTTGGTATACATTTAAAGTTCTAAATGCATTGTTTGTGTGCCGTTTGAGGATACAAGTACTATTACTCGTGTACTAACAGGTTAAGTGCTCATAAACGGTTGCAAGAACTCTGTCATTTGTAAAAGTACCAAAACACAACATGTTTTATAATCGAGTGATATAACCTTAGGTACAGCACACAGCAAGCAGTAACAAGTTATAACTTTAGGAGTAACAGACAATCATCATTCAATAGTTAAATAGCAAACGTTTTTATATTTGTATAACCCTGGAAGCAGTACACAGTAAGTTATGCAGTAACAGTTGATAACCTTAGTAGTAGCAACAAACGTTGTATAGTGTAGTAACAGTGGAAAACCATAGTACCATCAACAAACGTTGTGTCGTGTAGTAACAGTGAATAATCTTAATAGTAGTAATAAACGTTGTGTCGTGTAGCAACAAACGTTGTGTCGTGCAGTAACAGTTGATAACCTTAGTAGTAGCAACAAACGTTGTGTCGTGTAGTAACAGTGGATAACATTAGTAGTATCAACAAACGTTGTGTCGTGTACTAACAATGGATAACCTTAGTAGTAGCAACAAACGTTGTATCGTGTAGGAACTGTTGATAACCTCAATAGTAGTAACAAATGTTGTGTCGTGTAGTAACAGTTGACAAACTCAGTAGTAATAACAAACGTTGTATCGTGAGGTAACAGTTGATAACCTCAGTAGTAGTAACAAACGTTGTGTCGTTAGTAACAGTGGGTAATTTTTGTAGTTGCAACAAAGGTTGTGTGGTGTAGTAACAGTGGATAACCTTAGTAGTAGCAACAAACGTTGTTTCGTGTAGTAACAGTGGGTAACCTTAGTACTAGCAACAAACGTTGTGTCGTGTAGTAACAGTTGATAACTTCAGTAGTAGTAACAAAGGTTGTGTCGTGTACTAGCAGTTGATAACCTCAGTAGTAGTAACAAACGTTGTGTCATGTTGTAACAGTGGGTAACCTTTGTAGTAGCAACAAACGTTGTGTCGCGTTGTAAGAGTGGGTAACCTTAGTACTAGCAACAAACGTTGTGTCGTGTAATAACAGCGGATAACCTTTGTAGTAGCAACAAATGTTGTGTCGTGTAATAACAGCGGATAACCTTTGTAGTAGCAACAAACGTTGTGTCGTGTAGTAACAGTGGGTAACCTTAGTAGTAGCAACAAACGTTGTGTCGTGTAGTAACGGTGGATAATTTTAGTAGTAGCAACAAACGTTGTGTCGTGTAGTAACAGTGGGTAACCTTAGTAGTAACAACAAACGTTGTGTCGCGTTGTAAGAGTGGGTAACCTTAGTACTAGCAACAAACGTTGTGTCGTGTAATAACAGCGGATAACCTTTGTAGTAGCAACAAATGTTGTGTCGTGTAATAACAGCGGATAACCTTTGTAGTAGCAACAAACGTTGTGTCGTGTAGTAACAGTGGGTAACCTTAGTAGTAGCAACAAACGTTGTGTCGTGTAGTAACGGTGGATAATTTTAGTAGTAGCAACAAACGTTGTGTCGTGTAGTAACAGTGGGTAACCTTTGTAGAAGTAACAAACGTTGTGTCGTGTAGTAACAGTTGATAACCTTAGTAGTAGCAACAAACGTTGTGTCGTGTAGTAACAGTTGAAAACGTCAGTAGTAGTAACAAACGTTGTGTCGTGTAGTAACAGTGGATAACCTTAGTAGTAGCAACAAACGTTGTATCGTGTAGTAACAGTTTATATCCTTAGTAGTAGCAACAAACGTTGTGTCGTGTTGTAACAGTGAATAATCTTAGTAGTAGGAACAAACGTTGTGTCGTGTAGTATCAGTTGATAACCTTAGTAGTAACAGGAAAAACTCAAACATTAGTGATAACAGAACACTTATTGTCATAAGTATAGAAACACGTTGTTTACAAAAAACTAAATAAAACAAGAACACAAGAGATCCATTTAGAATCTACACCAATAAACCAGACACTTAAGAGCGACACTTACCCTGCCTTTAAACGTCTCATGTGCTCACGTTTTCGGTCTCGCTGTGCTCTGTGTCTCAGGGCACAGATGATTGCGAAAGCAAACAGTGGAAAGCTAATAATACAAGAAACAATCGGAATCACGACTGGTCGAGCATCGAGGGAAACTGAAAAGAAAACATTTTATCAGAATTGATTTATTTCGCAGAATCTACAGTTATGTATTTAACCTCTGATTAAGTGTCACTCTTTTATCTGTTCTGTTCTTCTTTAATAAAGAATGACTTTACACAAACTAGGGCCATGTTTAACACCACGAGATAATAGTGGTTGTACACTAACTAGGGCCATGTTTAACACCAAGAGGTAATAGTAGTTGTACACTAACTTGGGCCATGTTTAACACCAAAAGGTACTAGTAGTTGTACACTAACTTGGGCCATGTTTAACACCAAGAGGTAATAGTAGTTGTACACTAACTAGGGCCATGTTTAACACCAAGAGGTAATAGTAGTTGTACACTAACTTGGGCCATGTTTAACACCATGAGGTAATAGTAGTTGTACACTAACTAAGGCCATGTTTAACACCACGAGGTAATAGTAGTTGTACACTAACTTGGGCCGTGTTTAACACCACGAGATAATAGTAGTTGTACACTAACTTGGGCCATGATTAACACCAAAAGGTAATAGTAGTTGTACACTAACTTGGGCCATGTTTAACACCAAGAGGTAATAGTAGTTGTACACTAACTAGGGCCATGTTTAACACCACGAGGTAATAGTAGTTGTACACTAACTTGGACCCTGTTTAACACCACGAGGTAATAGTAGTTGTACACTAACTATGGCCATGTTCAACACCACGAGGTAATAGTAGTTGTATACTAACTAGGGCCATGTTTAACACCACGAGGTAATAGTAGTTGTACACTACCTTGGGCCATGTTTAACACCAAGAGGTAATAGTAGTTGTACACTAACTTGGTTCATGTTTAACACCACGAGGTAATAGTAGTTGTACACTAACTTGAGCCATGTTTAACACCACGAGGTTATAGTAGTTGTACACTAAGTAGAGCCATGTTTAACACCACGAGGTGATAGTAGTTGTACACTAACTAGGGTTATGTTTAACACCACGAGGTAATAGTAATTGTACACTACCTAGGGCCATGTTTAACACCACGGGGTAATAGTAGTTGTACACTAACTAGGGCCATTTTTAACACCACAAGGTAATAGTAGTTCTACACTAACTAGGGCCATGTTTAACACCACGAGGTAATAGTAGTTGTACACTACCTTGGGCCATGTTTAAAACCAAGAGGTAATAGTAGTTGTACACTAACTTGGGCCATGTTTAACACCACGATGTAATAGTAGTTGTGCACTAACTTGGGCCATGTTTAAAGCCATGAGGTAATAGTAGTTGTACACTAACTTTGGCCATGTTTAACACCACGAGGTAATAGTAATTGTACACTATCTAGGGCCATGTTTAACACCATGGGGTAATAGTAGTTGTACACTAACTAGGGCCGTTTTTAACACCACAAGGTAATAGTAGTTGTACACTAATTAGGGCCATGTTTAACACCACGAGGTAATAGTAGTTGTACACTACCTTGGGCCATGTTTAAAACCAAGAGGTAATAGTAGTTGTACACTAACTTGGGCCATGTTTAAAGCCAAGAGGTAATAGTAGTTGTACACTAACTTGGGCCATGTTTAAAGCCAAGAGGTAATAGTTGTTGTACACTAACTAGGGCCATGTTTAACACCACGAGGTAATAGTAGTTGTACACTAACTTGGGCCATGTTTAACACCACGATCTAATAGTAGTTGTACACTAACTAAGGCCATGTTTAACACCACGAGGTAATAGTAGTTGTACATTAAATAGGGCCATGTTTAACACCACGAGGTAATAGTAGTTGTACACTAACTAGGGCCGTTTTTAACACCACAAGGTAATAGTAGTTGTACACTAATTAGGGCCATGTTTAACACCACGAGGTAATAGTAGTTGTACAATACCTTGGGCCATGTTTAAAACCAAGGGGTAATAGTAGTTGTACACTAACTTGGGCCATGTTTAAAGCCAAGAGGTAATAGTAGTTGTACACTAACTTGGGCCATGTTTAAAGCCAAGAGGTAATAGTAGTTGTACACTAACTTGGGCCATGTTTAACACCACGAGGTAATAGTAGTTGTTCATAAACTTGGGCCATGTTTAACACCACGAGGTAATAGTAGTTGTACACAAACTTGGGCCATGTTTAACACCACGAGGTAATAGTTGTTGTACACTAACTAGGGCCATGTTTAACACCACGAGGTAATAGTAGTTGTACACTAACTAAGGCCATGTTTAACACCACGAGGTAATAGTAGTTGTACATTAACTAGGGCCATGTTTAACACCACGAGGTAATAGTAGTTGTACACTAACTTGGGCCATGTTTAACACCACGAGGTAATAGTAGTTGTACACTAACTATGGCCATGTTTAACACCACGAGGTAATAGTGGTTGTTCACTAACTAAGGGCATGTTTAACACCAAGAGGTAATAGTAGTTGTACACTAACTTGGGCCATGTTTAACACCACGAGGTAATAGTAGTTGTACACTAACTAGGGCCATGTTTAACACCACGAGGTAATAGTAGTTGTACACTAACTAAGGCCATGTTTAACACCACGAGGTAATAGTAGTTGTACACTAACTAAGGCCATGTTTAACAACGCGAGGTAATAGTAGTTGTTCACTAACTAAGGTTATGTTTAACACCACGAGGTAATAGTACTTGTTCACTAACATGGGCCATGTTTAACACCACGAGGTAATAGTGGTTGTACGCTAACTAAGGCCCTGTTTAAACACCACAAGTTAATCATCATTTCGGTTCTATGTTCTAATCAAATCGCTCTAACGAAACTGAATATCAAGATAATTTAATTTTCCAGTTTTTTCTCTATTTTTTATTAAAACCAAAATTCGCATTTAGTTCATTGTTTTTTGAACTTTGATCACAGTTGTGTATTTTCATTTATTTTACTTGTAAGCCCCCTGCTAGTACAGCGGTAATTCTACGTATTTGAAACGCTAAAATCAGGGGTTCGATTTTCTTCGGTGGGCTAAGCAGATAGCCCGATGTGGCTTTGCTATAAGAAAAACACACACACACACATTTGCTTGTAAATCAACAGTTTTTAAAGTAATTACACTAACAAACTAAAAGTAATTATTAACTTATTAGTAGGAGATTATTTTGTGTGTATGTGTGTGCGTTCAAATGCAGTCCGATTCGTTGAAATTAGTGTAAGGCGTGGCTTAGTGACCAGCTTGCTGGTTTATTACAGCTAAGTAGGCCAAAAGTTCAGCCTCCAATATGCTACCGGACAGTCTCTGCATTTTCAGATATTACACAAGTAACAGTCTGTTTTTTTTATAATTGTAACCTTGTATGCGGCAGGAGCTGATCTTAGCCTTTGTCTCTCTCCCCCATTCGTGGAAGAAAGTGTTCAGGGTGAAACACCAAACCTCGAGGAAATAGCGGGGACCCCCTTACTTGTTGCTTCTTATTATATTTACACCACATGCAGGAAAAGAAATGTGTACTGGGGTTATTTGTTGCGTGTTGACAACTTGAAACTTTCAACATACAAGTAGATATTGTATGAATGGAAATTTGGCTAGGCGCGCCCTTGTGGATAGCGTATTGGATTGTAACTCCGAGGGTTTATGGTTCCAGTCCCCTACTACAGGTTTTCCTAAATTGAGGGTCGCAGAAAAGTGTCGGCGATGGGGGGTTGGGGGAGAACGGGACATACACAAAGTGGACTATACAGGTGAGGTACTGGGTGTCATTGAGGTCTACTGAGGTAGAGTCATTGGGTGAATGGGGGTGGGCTCAGATAGAATGATGTTCTTAGAAACTGGGAAACTCCACATTATTCCGTTAGGGTATCCATAGTGTTGGCAGTGGGTGTTTGATCACATGTCTTGCTTCTTATCTATAAGTTCAAAAGTAAGGAAAGTTAACGCAGGCAGTCCTTGTTTAGCTTTGCGCGAAATTCTAGAAGACAAAAACAGAAAAGCAAAAGTGAGTTTCCCGGATGTGAAACTTGTTCGTTGGTAATTAAGCACCACGCATGTGTTAATACCTTTACATTGTCAAATCAGCGGAATTCAGAACAAGCCTCATAAAAATAAAAACCTCTACCAAACCACCTGCTTGTTTATATCCAGAAAATGTTATGTAGAAAGGAGATATTGTTTTTATATTCCACTTGGAAGTAATGTGAAAAGGAATATGGAAATCAAAAGTTATAAGGTAAATGTCTGTTTGTATATATACATGACATATTTTATTCAGTGTTCATAAAGACAGTAGAAATCGTAACACACTTACCTACACAAACAAAATGGACAATTATCATAACAGCGTGGAAGCAATGAGGTAAAACTAGCATACGTAGATGTGGTCAGTGTTCTAATAAACAGCATCTTAAAGAGATGAAAGCAAATAAAACTAAATGTGAAACTTAGTCTCTGCAAACTTAAGTTAAACTCGTGTTTTCATTGTGTACAAGGGCACTAAAAGCCAAGGAAGTCCAAGCGAAGCCTCATCTAATCTGTGGGCTAATGAAACTCCAACTACAGTAGGTTTCAATTTTTATGATTTTTTCTCGTTTTTCCGGATATTCCTGTACAAGAAATTGAAATAAATGGTGAATATTTCTTGCTCATGAATCTCTTCTCTCTTAAGAAAATGCTTATTGGAAACGCTTCTCTCGTTTTTCCATACCATAACAATGAGTGACTAATTCGTCTGTAATGTTTAATAAATTATCCTCTACCATTCCGACTGTACTCGACTTTACGGTTAGGCTTTTTAATAAAAGAAAGTAGGCCTAGTCCACTTGGCACAATGAGTCTGTACAGTGTTAGCAAATGTTTTTAATGTTGTATTTTTTAATAAAAGAAAGTATGCCTAGTCCACTTTGCACAATGAGTCTATACAGTGTTAGAAAATGTTTTTAATGTTGTATTTTAATAAAAGAAAGTAGGCCTAGTCCACTTGGCACAATGAGTCTGTACAGTGTTAGCAAATGTTTTTAATGTTGTATTTTTTAATAAAAGAAAGTATGCCTAGTCCACTTTGCACAATGAGTCTATACAGTGTTAGCAAATGTTTTTAATGTTGTATTTTTTAATAAAAGAAAGTAGGCCTAGTCCACTTGGCACAATGAGTCTGTACAGTGTTAGCAAATGTTTTTAATGTTGTATTTTTTAATAAAAGAAAGTAGGCCTAGTCCACTTGGCACAATGAGTCTATACAGTGTTAGCAAATGTTTTTAATGTTGTATTTTTTAATAAAAGAAAGTAGGCCTAGTCCACTTTGCACAATGAGTCTATACAGTGTTAGCAAATGTTTTAATGTTGTATTTTTAATAAAAGAAAGTAGGCCTAGTCCACTTGGCACAATGAGTCTATACAGTGTTAGCAAATTTTTTAATGTTGTATTTTTTAATAAAAGAAAGTAGGCCTAGTCCACTTGGCACAATGAGTCTATACAGTGTTAGCAAATATTTTTAATGTTGTATTTTTTAATAAAAGAAAGTAGGCCTAGTCCACTTGGCACAATGAGTCTATACAGTGTTAGCAAATGTTTTAATGTTGTATTTTTAATAAAAGAAAGTAGGCCTAGTCCACTTTGCACAATGAGTCTATACAGTGTTAGCAAATGTTTTAATGTTGTATTTTTAATAAAAGAAAGTATGCCTAGTCCACTTGGCACAATGAGTCTATACAGTGTTAGCAAATGTTTTTAATGTTGTATTTTTTAATAAAAGAAAGTAGGCCTAGTCCACTTGGCACAATGAGTCTATACAGTGTTAGCAAATTTTTTAATGTTGTATTTTTAATAAAAGAAAGTAGGCCTAGTCCACTTGGCACAATGAGTCTATACAGTGTTAGCAAATATTTTAATGTTGTATTTTTCGGCAACAACTTTTTTATTTTTGTTTAACTTCGATAAGAATTATAAGGGGCTAGGTTTTGCATAAAAAAATGTGCTTGTTTATTTTATTTCGTGTGGACTTGCTCGGTGGTCCGTTAGCGTTTAGGGATTTGACAATGCTACAGTGTAACTGTTAGCTCGTTAGACGTAACGCGTGTAAATTATTAACCTTATCTTAAGTAAGACAACGTCAAGTCGTGTCTAGTGAGCTTTCTTTATAAGCTAAACATTCAATATAAATGGGAAACTTATTTTCGGCCCTGTTCCGTAAGTCGGTTAAGTTTCGATCTCTCCTTCCTGATTCACTGTTCCGCCACGCGTGTAAGTTCGTACCTAACGGATTTTGGACTATTCATCAAGGAAGGAGGAGGCGTGATTTGAAGGGGGGGCCTTTCCTCCCACCTTCTTCCTGTATACACACGAGTCATCATAATAATAATAATCTGAAACAATATTTTGTTCCCCACCCTACACTCCTCAAAATTTGTTCACATCTCCCGACGGTAGAAGAAGGTATGGCTATTTGGACAATTAAAAAACAAAGTTATGGTTTTAGTTATTCACAGTATGATGGAGATGTTTGGTTTGTTCAGTTGGTTTCCTTAAGAAATTAATATTATGAAAAACAACAACAACTAAAGCAGGCCTGGCTTGGTTAGGGGGCGCTTACTTCGTAATTTGAGGGTCACTGATTCGAATCCCCGTTACACTAAACATGCTCGCCCTTTCAGCCGTGGGAGAATTATACTGTACGGTCAATCCCACTATTCGTTGCTATATTAGAGACAGCTAGCGCAGATAGCCCTCGTGAATTTCCAAGCAAACCAAACCAGGCAACGAAACCCAGGTTTTTACTCATTCATTGGACACATTAAACTTACGTTATCCAGGTCTTTAACTGATTTAACAGATTAAGTAACCCAATCTAATTCCATCAAACTGATTAACTTTTCAAATTAATAATTAGACGAATGTTTTAGTTCTAGTGTACAAATATTTTTTCGTGGATGTTTAGGCTGGTTTTATTTATACTGCGTTTAGTCAAAACTTTAGGTCATGTGGTGATTGCAGTTTTTAACTTTCCACGTGACGCGATGTTTTGTTATATATCAAATTGATAAACCTTATTTTATTGTGTACTTACTGTTCCTGGTCGAAAGCAACCTAAGCCAAAACGATCATATTTTGTGAACATTTCGGCTTACAAACCAAAACTTACGGAATGCATCTGCATGTTTGGTGAACCTTAGGCTTGACTGGTTGTTTCACAACATGATTGTAAAAATGATTTAATATGAAATACAGGAATAGATGAACCGTGATAAATCTTAGGTTTAACTGGTTATTTCATAAGATAATTGTACTGAAACATAGGAGGTGCACTGGAATATTAAAACCGTTTAATACCAGAAACTTATAACGTACATAATATTAAGTCAACGTACAGGGCTCACCTGTAGGCTTAGGAAAAGGAAGGGTAAACCTTCCCATATCATGTTGGGAAACTTCAGGTACGGTTGTAGCAGTTGAGAGCATTGTCGTGTTTGTAGCAGAACCAGTAGACATCATTTATACTGATGAAACATTGATACAGACGACACTAAATAAATTGGAAGTAGAGGTCCAGTGGTAGGTGTTCATGCGTCATTGTCGCTGGCTTCTCAGCTGTCTTCGCATCAAGTCTTTTCTCCGAAGGAGTGTTCTGGGCTCGATTCTCTCTTCAGCAAACTCTTGAGAAAGAGACAGTAGAATGTACAGAATTACTTTAACGTCAAAAATGAATACGATCCATTATAATGATGTATTCAGTTGGCTTCAGTCGACACTTTGTTATGACTGAATCGGAACATGTTTGCGCTATTAAAAAAATATTAAACTGCGCATGCGTATTTTGAGGAGAAGTAACTTCGATTATCACTTCTGTAGTTACAGTGCACAGAAGTGATTCTCGTTTTTTTCTCGCAACTATACAAAATAAAAGGGAGTGAACAAGCACGTCTAAAGATATCCTAGTGCAGGTGTCAAGTGTCGTATACAGCATTGACAGGCAGCGTGCGTCTCGCTCCGCGAACCAACCCCGACTCCTGGAATGACCGGGCTGCGAACAACAGTTACGAGCTAATCGATAACCCACAGTCATTGTTCAGCGCCACAAGAAGTTACTTCTACGGGGGATTTATTGTAGAGTAAACCCTCCATAATTCATAGGATTCAAGGAACAGGCGGTGTTGTGCAGGTAATGACAATTAAAATGTTAGGTATCTATCGTTTTAAAGAAACGGCGAAACGATCTCTTTAAATCCAACCTCGATTTACAAGTTTTTTTGTTTGTTTGTTTGTTTTCGAATTTCGCGCAAAGCTACAAAAAGGGCTATCTGCGCTAACCGTCCTTCATTTATCAGTGTAAGAATACAGAGGAGGCAGCTAATCTTCGCCACCCACTCACCGCCAACTCTTGAACTAATACTTTATCAACGAATTGATCGTCACGTTATAACATCCCAACGGCTGAAAGGGCGAGCATGTTTACTGTGGCGGGGATTCGAACCCACGACCATCAGTGCCCAACCACCTGATCATGCCGGGCCTGTTTACAAGCAATTACTGGACTTTCAAATTCTATTTAAACAATTAGTTGTTTGTTTTTTTGGTTTTTCTTCACGTATCCTAAGACATGATGCGGTGAAATAACTTGTTCGAGAAATTTCAAGTTGAATAAAATTATGTAAATCCATTTCGTGATTAAAGTACGAAAGTTAAAAACACGTGTGTTATTAGTTACCTACCCAATTCAAGTCTTTCGTGTTTTCAGATCTACTTCTAATTTCCAGGGTTTTGGTTTTGTTTGTTTGTTTTTGAATTTCGCACAAAGCTACTCGAGGGCTTTCTGTACTAGCCGTCCCTAATTTAGCAGTGTAAGACTAGAGGGAAGGCAGCTAGTCATCACCACTCACCGCCAACTCTTGGACTACTCTTTTACCAACGAATAGTGGGATTGACCGTCACATTATGACGCCCCCACGGCTGAAAAAGCGAGCATGTTTGGTGCGACGGGGATGCGAACCCGCGACCCTCAAATTACGAGATCGCACGCCTTAACACGCTTGGCCATGCCGGGCCCACTAGGGAGAGCCACTGTTAGATTGTATAAACTGTGGTCCGATTTGTTTTTGTTATTGTTGTTAAACACAAAACTACGCAATGGGCTATCTGTGTTGTGCCCGCCACGAGTATCCAAAACCGACTTTCGTGTCCTCACCCATCCTACTTACCTCTGAGGTACTGGAGTAGTGGGAGGGGGTACCTACTCTGGAATGACTTTGTGAAGAGATTTCTTGAAATTACTCCTGGAATTTAAACGAGATTCAGTCACGAATAGAAATGACTATAAATAGATTTCTCGAAATAACTTCTGTAATTCTGACCAAATTCGGAAAGGACTAGAAGTCCATCTTTCGTATAAGCAGGTCATAATGAATTTTCAATCCCTGTGGCTCCTAAAAAAATTCGGTAAAATCTTATAAATGATTCTCTTCCGACTGAAGATTCATAGAACCTGGAAAACGGATTTAAATATTTAGAATTCCGTTAAGTGGCTGCCATGTTGAAAAGGGTTAGGTCATATAAGCCAAAAAGTGAACACTTGAGTGTTTTTTTATGTCCAAACTCCTGAAGATTATTCGAGGTTAATGTAATACGAAGCGATAAAACTGTGCTTAATTTGAAGAGTCATAGATTGACGGAACGAGCGTCACCTGTCATTATTTGATTCTGATTGTTCATGATTGTTTTGAATTTCGCACAAAGCTACACGAGAGCTATCTGCGCTAGCCGTCCCTAATTTAGCAGTGTAAGACTACGTGGTACCCCTGTAAAACACCTGCTGGATCCCACGTGGTAAAACACCTGCTGGACCCCACGGGGTAAAACACCTGCTGGATCTCACGTGGTAAAACACCTGCTGTATCTAACGGGGTAAAACGCCTGCTGGACCCCACGTGGTAAAACACCTGCTGGATCTCACGTGGTAAAACACCTGCTGAATCTCACGTGGTAAAACACCTGCTGAATCTCACGTGGTAAAACACCTGCTGGACCCCACGTGGTAAAACACCTGCTGGATCTCACGTGGTAAAACACCTGCTGAATCTCACGTGGTAAAACACCTGCTGGACCCCACGGTGTAAAACACCTGCTGGACCCCACGTGGTAAAACACCTGCTGAACCCCACGTGGTAAAACACCTGCTGGACCCTACGGTGTAAATCACCTGCTGGATCTCACGTGGTAAAACACCTGCTGTATCTAACGGGGTAAAACACCTGCTGGATCTCACGTGATAAAACACCTGCTGGACCCCAATAACAATTAAAGAGATTAATTGTAACATCTATGTTCTTTGACGTTGCTGTTTTTAACTTTTGTTCATGTGTGTTGCTAGAGGTCCTGTAACCAGCAGTGCAAGCATGTTGTTACATAAATTGTTCAGAAAAACATTTGAAATTCAGATAGGTGTGGACTCCCGTGATTAACTTTTAAGACTAATCATCTGTCATTTTGTCCAACCACAGAATATTATATTTATGTATCTGAGAAAAAAGCAGGAACACGTTTCTTAAAGGCTTCTGCCTCCCCTACCCCCCGTGTTTCAGTTTTTATAAAGGAAATCCAGCGAGAGAAAAAATACAATACAGACTCGTTTAAACACGTCTCTTCGAGGAGTCAGAAGGTGTCTTTACACTGTTGTTTGTTTAATATTAAAAGTTCAATCCGGTAACTTCCAAAGAGGGTGGTTTTGGACATATCTTTCCGAGACTAGTTTTCGTGTGTTAGTAAGTATCTTTTGTGCTTCTCCTATCACCATTTTACGAACGATTTCACCTGTGATTCGGTGTGGAAGATCGAAGTATCACTATAGTCAGCAGTGGGATGAGTAGACAGCAACACTTTGAAAGCAGTTACAGGCATAATATTGTACTCGGCTTGCTGCACAATATATATTAAGGTGGTTCTAAATAGTTCCTGAATAACTCTGTGTGTCATTTAGAGACATTCGTGCTTCTTGTGGTTGGCCGTTAAACTGATCATGCGCTGACGGATTTCAGTCACCTTAACACTTCAAATCACTTTTAGTAGCCCCAACATTAAAAGAGTATGGGAAATGCCTTCTTTTTAGCGAATAAAAATGTCCCAAAAACTTCAGTTCAAATTAAGAATATTTGAAATTAAACATAAATCTACCCAATGGTCTATCTGTGCTTTGGCTACCACGGGTATCGAAAACCGGTTCTAGCGGTGCGACTCCGCAGACATTCCGCTCTGCCCCATAGGGGCGATTAAGAAAATCCGGATTGAGCAAAGTTTTTTTTTTTTTCAATACAAATCCCTCCCTTATTTAGAGAGGGACCCGTTAAAATACGTGATACCATAATTGTGAAATTGATGAGTTACCGCGGTAAGTCTACGGATTTACAACGCTAAAATCAGGGTTTCGATTACCCTTGGTGGACTCAGCAGGTAGCCCAATGTGGCTTTGATATAAAAAAGCACACACAAACCATTTTAAAACCGTTGTGTTTATAGGCGTTTTCATTTAACTTTGTTCGTTGATAAGAAACATTTTTCTTCTGGAATTTGAGAAAACTGTTTGTAACATTGTTTTATGCTTCTAGTCTTAAGTCCGAATGTTCTTCAGCAGATTTAACTGCGGTTGTTCCGGCCATCTGGTGGTATGACGTCATCCTAACCCGTAGCTTCTGACGTCTTGACAGGTTCAATAGTTTGACGTCATCAGGTCCTCGTGGATTACATAAAACAGTTTCACACAGAGCTAGTTTAAATTTTTAAGAATCTACGGAGTTTATTGATTTCGTTAGGGATCGTTTATGAAATTACAGCCCGATAGAAGTGGGATACCCAGGGAACATGTAACGTTAAAAACAGTAAAGTAATTTCGCATATAATCAGATTCAAGATTCTAACCCGTTTATTGAAGATATTGTACAACTGTGTGAATTACCTTGGAGACAATCACACGTGATGTATGAAAATCGTGTGAATGAAAACTAAGATATCATGGCTCCTTTCTATTTATAGAGGAGAATAAATGTCCATGTAGCATGATCAAAGCATACGTGGCTTATTTCAGCGAAGTCGCTTTAATATAACGTAAGGCGTGGAAACGGGCGTATGTTAGTATGCTCGAACTGTGAATCGTTGCACATTGGGGCCGTGGGTGCGTTATAAAAGAGACAGTCAAGTCCCATCTTTTCGGTCAAATAACAGTATACCAAGAGTTGATACCGACGAGATTCCTTCTCTCCAGCGATATGGTCCATCACTTGAAAATAAGAGGCGGATTTGAGCGGACCATTAGTCCATCGTGTAGTTTTTGCCGAAAATATTAAAATAAAAAAAATAAATAAAAAAAAGTTGTGGGTTTTATTAGCATCACATAGAATCATAGGTATAAATCTACATCTTTCGTGGTGAGTCGAAATCCTTTGAGTTGAAAACATTATGTTTCAAAATACATCTACGAAATTTGCTCAGAATATTTTCTAGTCAAACCTTTCGGTTGTTGTTGTTGTTAAGGCTTAATATAATATTATACGTGTTATATAAAGGTTCGATACGGTACCTAAAATAATTATGTAATAGCTCTAAGAAAGTAAGAGTCGTTTAACGATCAGATTTCTTCCTTAAATAATGACAAACAAAAAAACATATTCCTGACATGTGTAGCGTCTTTTAAAAATACGATATGGAAAAAAATATTAAATATTTGATTCTCTTTCAAGGTTTAAACCGGCTCGGCCAGGTGGTTAAGGCACCCGACTCGTAATCCAGGGGTCGCGGGTTCAAATCCCTGTCATACCAAACATACTCGCCCTTTCAGCCGTTATAATGTGCGGACAATCTCACTATTCGTTGGTAAAAGAATAGCCCAATAGTTGGTGGTGGGTGGTGATGACTAGCTGCTTTCTAGTCTTACACTGTTAAAGTAGGGACGGCTAGCGCAGATAGCCCTCGTGTAGCTTTGCGCGAAATTCAAAACAATCCAATAAATATAGGGTTTAAATATTTCTAATGTTTGTAATGAAAAGTAAATTTAAAGGATATTTGGTTGTAGAACTGTTATCGATAAAATGAGGATTTTGCAAAACTGTTTAATTCTCTTCCCAGTCCCGGATGTTAGATGTGTCGTAGAGCGGAAGTAATTCTCTTCCCAGTCCCGGATGTTAGATGTGTCGTGGAGCGGAAATAATTGTCTTCCCAGTCCTTGGTGTTAGATGTGTCGTAGAGCGGAAGCAATTGTCTTCCCAGTCCTTGGTGTTAGATGTGTCGTAGAGCGGAAGTAATTGTCTTCCCAGTCCTTGGTGTTAGATGTGTCGTAGAGCGGAAGTAATTGTGTTCCCAGTCCTTGGTGTTAGATGTGTCGTAGAGCGGAAGTAATTGTCTTCCCAGTCCTTGGTGCTAGATGTGTCGCAGAGCGGAAGTAATTCTCTTCCCAGTCCCGGATGTTAGATGTGTCGTAGAGCGGAAGTAATTCTCTTTCCAGTCCTTGGTGTTAGATGTGTCGTAGAGCGGAAGTAATTATTGTATTTCTGATGGGATTGGGAAATTTATTCACATCGAAATGTTGATGTTAACTTGAAAAAAATACACAAAAAAACAAAGCCTTGTGCAGGCTAAACGTTCCACGCAAGTTGTGTCACCATTACAAAATCTTATTTTTGTGTTCACTCGTGTGTAATCAAATACACCAAACACGTTTAATGTTCAGAACAATTTAGAAAGTGAAAACTCTAAATGTGGAAAATATAAAAGCAAATATAATGCGGGTAAAGAAAAGCATGTGTTCACAGTGAAACTCGGGAAACGTGGCATGTGCACCTGTGTAACATTTATGATCACTCAAATCTTCGTTGTAACATGCAGGTAACAAATGTATCTTTATTGTTTGATACACGTAAATTTGCACCAGTTTTGTAATTCAACAATCTTACTTCGCGGTACCCGTCTAAATAAATCATGCAATTATTTTTAATTGATTCTTGAACCATTTATAACTTACCTAATACACGTCACAAAAATAGTTAGTGCAATATAGACCTGTTTGAGTAACAAATTCAAAGAAAAAAATTTTACTGTATTTACATAATGTGTGCATATAGTGTTTGTGATATTCGTATGATCTATATAGTGCAAGGAATTTGTTGTATATAGGTTTAACTAGTTCGGATGTACATATATAATTTTGAAAGCAAGCGAAAAGCGTACTGTTCGTTTATCTTTGAATTTATCACCAACAAGTTACAGACACCTACTGTAGGAAAATTCTGAGCCCAAAAATGAAATAGTATATATTTATACTCTTAAGAAACGTAAGTAAAAGTCTTTGATTGGTAATTGGCAAACAAAACATAACCTTAACATCTGACAAACAGGTATTATTGGTTGTAGATCATTTCACCTAAACTTTGATATAAAATGATTGAGGAATAATAACAGGAAAGTAAACAGTGTCGTTCGAATCTCCTTTGGTAAATTATCCTTGTTTTCATTGTTCTACTATTTGAAAATGTTTGTTTGTTTCTGAATTTCGCGCAAAACTACTCGAGAGCTATCTGCGCTGGCCCTCCCTAATTTTGCAGTGTAAGACTAGAGGGAAAGCAGCTAGTCATCACTACCCACCGCCAACTCTTGGGCTACTCTTTCCCCAACGAATAGTGGGATTGACTGCAACATTATAACGCTCCCACGGTTAAGAGGGCGAACATGTTTAGTGTGACGGGGATTGGAACCACCTGGTCATGCCGGACCATTTTAAAGTGATAGATACCTGCAGAGTTCCTTTAACGTGCATGACATTTCGTGCTGTTTATGTTTGGTTTTCTATTTGGATTATTCACTTATCAGAGAAAGAGTGTCTAAACGTAGATACACTTGGCCCTTCTAAACGAATCAGTATCCAAGAAACCTGAGATGTCATACATTTTGATTGTACTTATTTCGATTTTTGAATTTATATTAACTCATAATGTTTACAATTTCAAGTTTAAACTATTTTTTTTCATGTGGGGGAGTATCCCCCATCTACTTAAGTATAAACACTGTTAGCAATATATAACTTAATATGAATAGTACTCTACGTCTAAAAACGCGATCTGTTAGTTCAATTCAATTGCATTTTTAAAAAATTATATATATATATATTTTAGAAATACAGATGGCTCAGCAGTAAGCGTGAGGACGTTAGAACCGGGATTCAGTGCCCGTGGTGGACGCAGCAGAGTTTACCTATTGTGTAGCTTTGCGCTCAGCAACAAACAAACAACACTAGTAGCGGAAGTTTTCTCGAAGATGTTAATTTCCTTCATCGTGATGCATACAGTGGCTTCTGTCTGGGGACATCCGCTTATAGAAATCTCTCTTCTGATTGTTCGGAGCGAATTCTAAGAGAAAATCGATGCACTATATGTCTGATGTGTTCTTCAGGTTTCTAAACTTCCCCATTTCAATAAGTAAAATATCGAACAACCTAAATCACGTCATACACGCATTAAAATTAACGTTTGTGCCAAATCCAATAAAAAGCCCTAGAACAATTTGCATACCCTCAGACAAACAAGTATGCACTCAATATATATACACACACACATATATATATATGGGCTGATCCGCTCCGAAATTGAATTTCAGGTAACCAATCATAGGTCTTCATTGATTACGTTAATAAACCAACAGCTTATGTAATGTTGGTAGTTCTTTTCTCACTGGGAGGATTGGTGACAGGTAACAAACAACCCACACTCCAGAAAACAGGTCCACACCCCGCAAAGAGTTTTGAAACCTGTCATTAATCATGGCAAAAATCTATATTTTACATTCAGTTTCATCTCTTTGGATGCTGCGTTTCCATAATCATGTCTCTTCTTTCTGACGAGAACACTTGATACACTGGAAAATAAAATGTATTCAGTTATTACCTCACAATAACCTTTTGAGTTTCGGAGAACTGTTGTTGTTTTCACGTCAGCAATTTATATAATCTGTTTTTATTAAAATCGAATCTTATTTCTTTTTTGTATTTACAACTGCTTTTCAATGGGGCGTTTTAACCCTAAGTTCGCAACTTAATTAATCAGGTTGGCATTGTTGATAAATTTATTTGTTTTTGAATTTCGCACAAAGCTACTCGAGGGCTATCTGCGCTAACCGTCCCTAATTTAGCTAGAGGGAAGGCAGCTAGTCATAACCACTTACAGCCAACTCTTGGGCTACTCTTTTACCAACGAATAATAGGATTGACCGTCACATTATAGCGCCCCCACGGCTAAAAGGGCGAGCATGTTTGGCGCGACCGGGATGCGAACCCGCGACCCTCAGATTACGAGTCGCACGTCTTAACACGCTTGGCCATGCCGGGCCATTTGATAAATCTAGAGTATGTAACAGATAAGTACTAGAACGATAGTTGTAGATCTGGATACTCATTCTGTGGAGACAAAATACTGATTATTTTACTTCTGTTATGGAACTGTTCAACATATTTACCCAATATTACAATTTTCTGATCAAAATGGATTTTTGTCCTATTTCCTGGTTTAAACCGTAGTTAATGGATGTAGAACGTAATGGAACATTAGACGATCAGCTAATTCTTATCACTTGTGGCTGCAAAGATATTTTAAGTGCAATAAATACAGTGGATGCAGATGGGACCACAAAATGCAATAAATACAGTGGGTGCAGATAGGACCACAAAGGGATGATCATTAAGTGCAATAAATATAGTTGGTGTAGATGGGACCACAAAGGGATGGTCATTAAGTGCAATAAATAAAGTGGGTGCAGATGGGACCACAAAGGGATGGTCATTAAGTGCAATAAATAAAGTGGGTGCAGATGGGACCACAAAGGGATGGTCATTGAAAGAAAGTTAACAAGAAAAGGAGAGTTTTCAAAATAGAATACGAATAAAACCAGAATTGAAAGATAAAAGCTTCTACTTGTTTCTCAAAAGGAAAACTCTGTTTTGCTTTTGGTATTGATTGTAACAATCCAGGTGTTAATGTTGAAACTTTTGTTCCAATAGCTGATACGATGTCTTACTGACAACGAACGTGCTTTTAGGATGTAAGTCTGGGATTTTGGTAAGCATGTTCGAGCACGGGGTAAAAACAGTCGTCGAAAAAGTCACTGGTAGCTATTATATGAGAATGATTAATCAAGTGAATTATGGGATCGATTCCTCGCGGTAGACAGAGTAAAGTTAGCCCTTTGTGGAGTTTTGCACGAAAGCAACACAAATAATCAAATAAGTTCAAAATCCAAAACGAAATAGGGTATTAATTAGGTTTTCAGAACAGATGGAAAGTTCCAAGAATCTGGAGAACGAGATGGAAGGAACAAACAGCCTGTAAAGCTAGCAAATAGTTATGATTGTACTCCATGGTGGATCTCGAATAAAGCCTTGATTTGTCTCACAAAAATTCAGATACGCAATGGAGTTATAACTGTTTTGAAAGTAAAAATTAAGACGAGATAATTCGGAAACAGACAGGGAAACGACTGTAGTTTAGTTACTGTATCCGTCGGAGTATTTTGTAAGTATATTAAGTAAAGCTATCCGCCTCTACTGGTCCGGCATGACCTGATGACTGGCACATCCGACTTGGGTCTTTGACTGCAGGTTGCCGGATCAAGCCTCGTCACCAAACGTCCTCGCTCTCTAAGCTGTGAGGTCGGTGTAATATGTTGGTCAATCCCACTATCCGTTGGTGAAGAGTGTCAAAGAGTTGGCGGTGGGTGATGTTGGTCATTTGCCTTTCTTATGGTCTATCACTTCAAAGTTAGACTTAGCTATTACAAATACTATTCGAGTAGATTTGTGCAAAATTCAATAAAAACAAAACATTCTACACTTTAATTTGTATTCTAGTATTATAGTTAAACTAACATGCTCTTTTACTGCAGCGCTGAGCTGTGAATTGAAGTTCAAGATTCGAGAAAGCTCTCTCAGACAACCGAGCTTCCTCTGGAGGTGACGTCAGGAAATTCCAACGATTAATCACCTTTCTCGTTTAAAATGTTTGAAAAGATAATTTTTCACAAAGGTTTCAAGAAACAGTTTTACGAATTTACGGTATATATATATATATATATATATATATACACTCTTCAAAACAAGAAACGCAAAAGGGATATTTTTTTTATTTTAAAGAGAAATATATGTAATAACGTTACAAGCTCAGAGTATGTGATGTTACACGTGTTAAGGCACTGATTGTCAGACCAAAATGACAATAAAAGTTGTGCACTTTGAAAACGGAGGAAAACATCGGATTTTTCGCCAAAACGCATGCGTGTCCAATAAAGTTGTTTGAGAAATCTGCATGCTCTGCAAGTGCAACATGTGCAAAATCCCTATAAAAGTGGCGGGTTCTCGATTTCCATAGCTCAGTGTTAAGCCACCGACACGCAATACAGTTACGCCAAGAATGACTGAAGCACAACGCAACAACGCCATTGGTCGTTTAGAAGCAGGCGAATCTCGATCAGATATTGGCAGAGCTGTGAATGTTCACCCAAGCACCATCACAAGGCTATGGAATCGTCACCAACAACATGGATCAACTCGTGACCGTCCACGATCTGGCAGACCTCGTGTGACCACGCCCGCACAAGATCGCTACATCCGGTTACGTCACTTTCGAGATAGGACCACCACTGCGACGTCTACTACCTCAACCATACCAGGGCTGCGTAGGATTTCCGATCAGACCGTACGCAACCGTCTACGAGATGCAGGAATCCGACCTCGACGTCCAGTCAGAGGCGTCATCCTCGCCCAGCAACATCGTCAAACACGGCTGCAGTGGACTCGGGCACATCGGGTATGGCCTCATCGACGATGGAGGCATGTTTGGTTCAGCGATGAATCACGTTTTATGCTTCGTAGGCAGGATGGAAGGACCCGTGTTTACCGTCTCCGAGGTGAACGTTTTGCAGCAAACTGTGTGCAGGATGTTGACAGATTTGGTGGTGGCAGCGTCATGATGTGGGCTGCCATCGCCTACAATGCCAGAACAGACCTTTTGCACATTCGAGAGAATCTTACGGCTCAACGATACGTCGACGAGATTCTTAGGCCCCATGTGCAACCCATCATGGTGAACGTCAACGACATTTTTCAACATGACAACGCCCGTCCTCACACAGCCCGACTCACCACTGTCTTCTTGAGATACCACAACATCAACGTTCTTCCCTGGCCCTCCATATCACCAGATTTAAACCCCATCGAACGTCTTTGGGACGAGTTGGACCGACGTCAGCGACAGCGACAACCTCAACCGCAGACTCTACCTCAGCTTGCAGCAGCTTTGCAGGCTGAGTGGACAGCCATTCCACAGGATGTGATTCGTCATCTCATTGCTTCCATGAGCAGGAGATGCCAAGCAGTTATTGATGCTCACGGGGGGCATACTCGTTATTGACGTTGAGTGAGCGTGGACTTCGCCTTTGCAGACTTTGGATGTTCAGCAGTGAATGTGCAAAGTTTCACACATGTCATACAGAACTACCCGGAATAAACTTGTTAACAATTTGTCTCATATTTTGCCTTTTGCGTTTCTCTTTTTGAAGAGTGTGTATATATATATATATGTGTGTGTGTGTGTGTGTGTGTGTGTGTTGTAGGATTCCAAAGACGATTCCCACAGAAAGCAGACGATCCCAATAGTTTCTAGTAGTTTTAAGCAACTCTGAAAACAAAACTTAACTGCAAATTTCCGTGGCTCGTTTTTAATAGACTGAAGTTTATGTTAAGCAAAGGAACTTATCAAGTTTTTTCGTGTAATTTATGGCTGTAAGGATATTTGTCTCTGGTCTCAAACACGGGGAGAGAAATGAACTTGGAATTCTCGTTTGAATTAGTAAGTATAATTAGGTAATTTAAAACTTTATATTTTCTTTAGAGAGTAATGTGTTTCTGTCGTGTTAGAATTGGGGGGCGTCTACTATTCTGTTTTGTGAAAATATATTGAAATTCCTTTTGGCATTTTAAACCTAAGCAGTAAATGAATATAACAACAGAGATTCATAAAGTAAGGAGTAGTGAACTGTAAAACAGACCACAGGTGACACACTAGTGAGTTGTAAATTATACAACAGACCACAGGTGACACACTAGTTCACTAGTGAGTTCACCAATTCAGTAGTGAGTAGTGAATTATAGAACAGACCACATGTGACATTGGGGAGTAGTGAACTGTAAAACAGACCAACAGGTGACACACTACTCAGTTGTGAACTGTAGAACAGACCAACAGGTGACACACTACAGAGTAGTGAACTGTAGAACAGACCACATGTGACACACTACAAAGTAGTGAATTGTAGAACAGACCAACAGGTGACACACTACTCAGTAGTGAACTGTGGAACAGACCAACACGTGACACACTACTCAGTAGTGAACTGTAGAACAGACCAACAGGTGACACACTACAGAGTAGTGAACTGTAGAACAGACCACATGTGACACACTAAAGAGTAGTGAACTGTAGAACAGACCAACAGGTGACACACTACTCAGTTGTGAACTGTAGAACAGACCAACAGGTGACACACTACAGAGTAGTGAACTGTAGAACAGACCACATGTGACACACTACAAAGTAGTGAACTGTAGAACAGACCAACAGGTGACACACTACTCAGTAGTGAACTGTGGAACAGACCAACACGTGACACACTACTCAGTAGTGAACTGTAGAACAGACCAACAGGTGACACACTACAGAGTAGTGAACTGTAGAACAGACCACATGTGACACACTAAAGAGTAGTGAACTGTAGAACAGACCAACACGTGACACACTACTGAGTAGTGAACTGTGTTTACGCACGAGGACAGCCTCCCGTTAGTACAGCGGTAAGTCTAAGGATGTACAACGCTAAAATCAGGGATTCGATTCCCTTCGGTGGGTTCAACAGATAGCCCGATATGGCTTTGCTATAAGAAAACACACACACACACGTGGACAGATTAATGGTAATGTGGAGAACGTGCAGTCTGTTGTGTCATAACCTTAGTGCTTTAACCTCTGTGCTGTTAATATCGGCAGAGATGTTTTATTACACTCTTATTATTGTAATGATATAACAACAACATTCATCCACTACAAACTGCCACCAAAGAGAAACAAGTGAAGTATATCGGAACTTTAACACTAGTAAACACGCCTTAAACCAAATTGTTACTTCGTTTGCTCAAACTCACTTTCAAATAATTAATAGTTTCAGTAATAGAACAGTCGTTCTCAACGCTCTTGGCTGAGTGGGGAAAGATAAACGTTTACAACTGCAGCAGAACAAGTTGGTTTGTGTGTTTTTCTTTTAGCAAAGCCACAAAGGCTATCTGCTCAGCCCACTAAATGTGTGTTTTTCTTTTAGCAAAGCCACAAAGGCTATCTACTCAGTCCACCGAGGGGAATCGAACCCCTGATTTTAGCGTTGTAAATCCGGAGACATACCGCTGTACTAGCGGGGGGCGAACAAGTTGGTAAACTAAACATAATCTGTTATTTATCCGTATAATTTATTTAGCACTTTACATAACAAATATTAAGATGAATTATAGAATAGAAGATTCTATTTCTATAATACATGAGATTTGTAATTAAAAGCAAAAGCCAACAAAACGTCAGAAAAGTCTTTAAAATAAATATATATATATATAATGAAAATGTTAAAGAGATTTCACGACACATTGTACTCTGGACCAGATGATTGTTTATTTGTTTTTGAATTTCGCGCAAAACTACTCGAGAGCTATCTACGCTGACCGTCCCTAATTTTGCAGTGTAAGACTAGAGGGAAGGCAGCTAGTCATCACCACCCACCGCCAACTCTTGGGCTACTCTTTTATTAACGAATAATGGGATTGATCGTAACATTATAACGCCCCCTCGGCTGAAAAGGCGAGCATGTTTGGTGCGACGGGGATGAACCCACAACCCTCAGATTACGAATCCACCTGGCCATGCCGGGCCCTGGGCCAGGTAAACCAAATGGTCAACTTTTACTTGGCGTCAACAATGGCTGTGGTGTTGGGTGTTTTTTGTTTTGTCTTTTGCTTGTTTTTTAACATATACATATATTACATAATTTTTAAGCTAAAACAAAACGCAATAAAATTGAACAAAATACGCTGTACAAACTTAACGTGGGATTATGAAAAGTATCCTAAGTTTTGGAGGTGATTCTGGAAGTAGGCCCCACATTGCGATGGGTATACACCATCTATCAGTCTTAACCTCCAATTCGGTAGTCTTGTATAAGAAATAGACATAATTAGATTAGAAATTAGGAGAGCGAGATGTGGGTGCTGGAACCCACAACGTTTCACATCTATATCACCTTCCACTGCTTGCAAACAGTTGTGGGAAGATGACTGCTCTCCCAAGTTAAAATAAGGAAAAGATAAAACAAAATATATAAAATAAAGTAAAAAATAAGGTATTACCATTTGGGATTAAGTAAGATGAATATATACCTATGCATATTAAGTTTGTAACTGTAGTATTTTAAAAGTATATCTGGTTCAAGGTTACTTTGATTGATAAAATATAAATATAAAGATTAGGGCTAGTGGTTATGCCGGGCCTACCTGCATATGTAACCGTTCTGACTGAATTACTGTAGTTTTAATGTTAATATTTTAAAACTTGAAGGTTTCTGCTTTCGAAATATGCCCCCCCCCAGTGGCTCAGCGGTGTGTCTGCGGACTTACAACGCTAAAAACCGGGTTTCGATACCCGTGGTTGGCAGAGTAGAGATAGCTCATTGTGTAGCTTTGTGCTTAATTCAAAACAACAACTTTTGAAATAACAGTTCAAACTATTATTAGTCATGAAAAATTGAGTTAATATGTATAATTATGCAGGTCTGCGAATTGGAGCTAATATGGATACATATCTGGGTACCACCCATCCCCCGTGGTACAGCGGTTATAATTACAGACTTACAACGCTAGAAACCGGAGTTCGGTGGCCGTGGTAAGCAGAACACAGATAATCCATCATGTATATTTGTGCTTGGTTACAAATAAGTTTAAAAAGTATCAAAGTCTACATGTTGGAGATAATATGGACACATTGAGGTCTACATGTTGGAGTTAATATGGACACATTGAGGTCTACATGTTGGAGTTAATATGGACACATATTGAGGTCTACATGTTGGAGTTAATATGGACACATATTGAGGTCTACATGTTGGAGTTAAAATGGACACATTGATGTCTACATGTTGGAGTTAATATGGACACATATTTAGGTCTACATGTTGGAGTTAATATGGACACATTGAGGTCTACATGTTGGAGATAATATGGACACATATTTAGGTCTACATGTTGGAGTTAATATGGAGACATATTTAGATCTACATGTT
Source organism: Tachypleus tridentatus (assembly GCF_004210375.1). Taxonomy (NCBI): domain Eukaryota; kingdom Metazoa; phylum Arthropoda; class Merostomata; order Xiphosura; family Limulidae; genus Tachypleus; species Tachypleus tridentatus. The sequence continues at coordinate 105,289,896 of NC_134827.1, forward strand.
GGAGTTAATATTGATACATATTGAGGTCTACATGTTGGAGTTAATATGGACACATATTGAGGTCTACATGTTGGAGTTAATATGGACACATTGAGGTCTACATGTTGGAGTTAATATGGACACATATTTAGGTCTAAATGTTGGAGTTAATATGGATACATATTGAGGTCTACATATTGGAGTTAATGTGGATACATATTCGATGACAAAAGTTTCTTTGAAAGTTATGGTTACAGACTAGTTAATGGGGTTATAGTGTTAAAGACGGGAGAGTGGCTTTATATATATAATCTGAGTTATATCCTGAAGTTGAGGATATCAAGGATAACAGTGAGGACATTGAATGCTATTAGTGGATATAAAGAGAAAAGACATTTAGTGTGAATTGATCGCATATCACCAGATGTTACTGATGAAACTTTACAATGATATTAGGATATCAGCTGTTAATGACGTCATAATTATAGGTGACTTTAACTGTAGACATAATGATAGTGACATGCTAGAGCCAAACCATGAGGGTGAAAAGTTTCTTTAAATTTTTCATGATGGGTTTCTTCACCAGTTGGTCAGGGAACCCACTAGAAACAATGATTATTCAGTAAGTTGGACTGATAAATGGCTAATGGGTTTTAATTATGGTAAATGCAAGATATTGCATGTGGGATAACTTAATTTGGATTATTAGTATAATTTGGATGTTATGGAAGAAAGAGATCACTCTCTAAACCTATCCAAGTACTGTACTGTTGTTAGTGATAGGTCAAATAGAAATTTATGTTGTACCTGCATAAATACTTTGTGCAAGTCTAAGGAGGTTGTAATATAATTTTATTGTGTAGCTCATTGGTTAGGCCACAGTTAGAGTATTGTGTTCAGTCTTGGGCTCCTTACCTTAGGAAAGGCATTGAATTGTTGGAGAAGATTCATGGTAGAGTTTGGTGTCTGGGACGGAGAGGTTGTCATGTGAAACTTTTCTCTTCAAAAAGAGAAAAGTTAGGAAGGATCTGACTGGAGTGTTTAAGTCTGTAACAGATATGAATGGTGTTGATAGGTCATCTTTTTTTTGTATTTAACAGTGAGAATAGTAGGACTATGTGAAACAGATATAACTTTTGGTGGGTTAGGACTCATCTTCATTTAAGACCGTTTTATTTTTCTAAGAGGGTGGTTCATTGGCCTATGGAATGGACTCTCTTCAGATGTTGTAGTGGAAGTAAAATTAAATGAGTTTTAAAAAATGCTTGATACGTATATGGATTATAAGAGCTTCAAACTGTTCGGTGTCGTAGACGAGATAACTCGTCCAAGCCGATCGGTAACACAGTGCCACGGACGAGTTAATTCGTTCTCAATAATACCTAACGTCAACGCTAGACGTCAGCACCATACATGCATTTGACCTACTTACATATTGTTTCACTTTCGAACCAAAATGGCGCCACGAAAAAGGTTGCAAAATGAAGAAGCATTAGAGTTGTATTTTGAACTTGGTTCGGAGTTGTATTGTAGCAGCTGAAATACTTGGCAGTCAACAGGTTAAGGGATTTTTTTTGTTTTTAAGTTAATTTAGTTTAGAATGTGGAATAACCAAGATGGACCGATAGGTCCCATATTGTCCCAAAATATTGTGTTATATCTACGTATTGGATTTAATATTTATACATATCCAGATCTACATATTGGAGTTAATATTTATACATATCCAGATTTACGTATTGGAGTTAATATTTATACATATCCACATCTACGTACTGAAGTTAATATGTGTACTTATCGAGGCCTACGTGTTATAATTAATTAATATATATATGATTGGTGTTTCTACGTGTTGGAGTTAATACGTATATATGAATTGTATTTCTACGTGTTGGTGTTAATACGTATATATGATTGGTGTTTTACAATTCTTGTTTCTACAAATTAATGTGTCTTCTATCACAGTTAATGTTTCCAGAACATTTCACCAAAAGAAGAGCTTATATTCAACAACACAAGAGTGAAAATTTGGTTTATCATTTGTTTTTAAATTCAGCGAACGTTTCTCTCACCAGTAGTTCGTTTTTTCGTTGGTAAACAAGATAGTTATTGAACATACATACTAATTATGTTAATGTATGTTTGTGTTAGACACATTCTGATATAGACATAAAACATATAGTTTTAAGTGAGTGTTTATAATGTTTTGCATTCTCTGGGAAATTAATACACAACTTGTTAAGTTATTCTATTTGGTTCAAATGTACAGTCTTTCACTAACCCTAAAATACTCGACATGTTTGAGTGTTGTTGGTTTCATTGGCATTGCGTTACATCTTAGATCAATTATCGTTACAAAAAAAAAGAAATATATATATATATGCAAAAAATGCAACCTCAGCACACATTATTTGCAAGACAAAGACATACTGACATCTATGCACAAAAGCTTCTATAATATATCATTTCCAAGGCAACACAGAAGTCGTGTATAGTCAAATTTGAATTGTCATATTGTGATTATGCAAAGCCCAAAACGACTGAAGAACCCGTTCTGGGGCCGTCAACGCAGACAGACGAGACATGTAGACACGTTTCTAAACCTTTTTTATTCATGCAGGATTGCGAGGACCATTACGTACGTTTGTGGATATGGGAACGTGCAGCTTCCACGAGGGACAGCAGAAAATACATAATGCGTTTCATAGACTTGCTTGAATTAATGGATGGATAAACGAAATTTCAAAAATTTGAATATGGAAGGTAAAAAGTAAGCTCAACTATAGACCAGCCACACCTTTTAACGAAAATATTGATAATAAGTGAATATAAAGAACTAATTTAGATAGCCCGAAGTGGCTTTGCATTCTGAAAACACACACACAATAGTTTATATAATTCGACTCGAAAAAGTCGAATTGCGTGTTATCTCGAACTATGCGAAATTAAGAATGTATAATAACACTTGATTTGTTTTTGTTACGACAGACAATCTTCGGCCCGGCATGGCCAAGTGGGTTGAGGCGTTCGATTCGTAATCTGAGGGTCGCGGGTTCGAATCCCGTTAAAAAACATGCTCGCCCTTTCAGCCGTGGAGGCGTTATAATGTGACGGTCAGTCCCACCATTCGTTGATAAAAGAGTAGCCCAAGAGTTGGTGGTGGGTGGTGATGACTAGCTGCCTTCCCTGTAGTTTTACACTGATAAATTAGGGATAGCTAATGCAAATAGCCCTCGTGTAGCTTTACGCGAAAAAACAACTCCCAATGGGGTTCTGCTCCCCATATTGTTTTGAGAGGTGACGAGCTGGAACTGATAGAGACAGGCGGTAATGTTGTCGTCACATTCCATAAGTTTTAAAATGTGAAAAAAGTAAGTTGTTTATGTTTTGTTTTCTGGTTGCAATATGTTTCGTATATTTTTATCATGTTCTATTAATTCAAATTTACTATTTGGTTTGGTTTCTTTTGAATTTCGCGCAATGCTACACGAGGGCTATCTGTGCTAGCCGTCCCCAATTTTTCAGTGTAAGACTAGAGGGATGGCAGCTAGTCATCACCACCCACCACCAACTCTTGGGCTACTCTTTTACCAACAAATAGTGGGATTGACCGTCACATTAGAACGCCCCACGGCTGAAAGCGCGAGCATGTTTGATGGGACGGAGATTCGAACCCACAACCCTGGTATTACGAGTGGAGTACCTTAACCACCTGCCCATGCCGAACCTACTATTTGGTAAAAACAATTTTCCAAATAAGCATTTTATCCAGAAATACAATGATTGGAGAAGGATACCTTTGTGAAGTTTAGAAGTTTTAAAGTAAGTTTTATCTTTACAGACGTGTAATTAACATTCATAAATAAAGAAAACGAAAACTTCGCGCCCAACTTATTGAAGGTGCTTTCTAATTTTATATAAATCGACAGAATGTTAAAGTAAATAAGAACAGGTTATTGTTAACGGTTGTATCACTGTTACCAATATTACATTGTAAACAGAATCTTGTAAAAAACACAGCCAATCTTGATCGATGATTTACAATAAATTAAAATTACGGTGTTTAATTGTTTTACAGTAAATCTACTGTGTAAGTATTTTTATTGGTTACAATTTAATGACGTCATATCAAGCCGATCCACTCAGAAATTTTTATTGGTTGCAATTTGATGACACCATATCAAGTTGATGTACTCAATTTTTTATTGGTTGGAATTGCATGACATCATACCAAGTTGATGTACTCAAAGTTGTTTATTGGTTACAATTGCATGACATCATAAATAACAGAATGAGCTGTCATGAGTTTATGAGTGAACGTTTCAAAGATCACAATGTTTTGTTTTTATTGTTAAAAAATGTTTTGAGTCGAAAGTTACCATGGTTTAGCAACTTTAACCTGTATTTAATGAGGAAGTTTGAAGTGTGTTTAGATTCAGGAAATTCGTGGTTTAACAGTTTGAACCTATATTTGATAAGGAAGTCGTGTGTATGTGTTCAAATTCGTGGTTTAATGACTTATTGACACCGTAACTGAGGACTGAAGTGAGTGTTCAGACTTCCAGAAACAGTAAACATTTGAACGAATCGAGTTTGTTTTACCTCACATAAGCGTTGTTTAATTGGATATCACTAGCTTCTCAAACATCCCTGGCAACTTGTCACTTTTTGTGGATTTGTTTTTCTTTTTTCTGAAGCTCAAATATTGTAAGGAACATCATTGGTCAGTAAACAAACGGGGCATATTCAGAGAAAAACTTTCTTTTTATGAAACTTGAATCTCTTATTTAAATCTGGGTGCATAACTAAAGCTGGAGTAGAAAATACTGAAACGTTATATCCAACTCTGATTTGTCGTTTGAACAATAAAGTGATTCACAAACAGCTATTGTTTATCATGAAACACCACAGATCACCATGTGCAAACTGAAAATCATTCTAAATTTTTAAGCCAGTTAAAAAGCGTAAAACTTCTTCCAGAAATGATTGAATGGTTCTAAAATTGGAGATCCCAGTATTGTTATGTTCTAATCTATGAGAATCTGCTATCGAATTAGGATACAGGATTATAAATAACCCGAGTAATATGAAATAAAACAAATTCAACTTCTCGAACTGACGGTTCTAACTGTTAGAGAAATCCCTGAAACTTGTAGTAAAATCGACTTAGCAGGGTTTGGGGAAACCAGTTGAAACAAATAACTGAACGAAGGAAAGACACAATCGGTTAGACAAGAAGCTTAACCACTCTCAGCGAACTAGAGACCTTGCCTATTTGGTATCACTTATGTGTTGCCGACAGTTGTTTTTGACACCATTTGACTGAGCTGCTCAGAGCATTCTCGCAGTTCTTAAATTTATTTATGTAATCGTTTACAGACTTACGTGGCTGATGAATTTTTAATCATTGCGGAAACTAAATTTCAATCAGCCATTTTGTTTATTTTTTTTTAGCACAAGATATCAATTTCAATTTCTAGGAATATAATTCTGTTAGTTATAAGTAAAGGCTAGGCCTAATTGATTGATTAGGCCTAACTGATCTGTTGAAATAATGCAAATTCGTTAATACGCTGCCATGACAATTGTTGTGGAAAATATTTTATCTGAATACTTTTAGTCATACGTTTTACATTAACTTTATTTGGTTTAACAGACACATGTGCCCGTTTGCGGACTTACACCGCTAAAAAACCGGGTTTCGACACACGTGGTGGGCAGGGCACAGATCGTCCTTTGTGTAGCTTTGTGCTTAATTCTAAAACAAACAAACAAAAACATACTGCAGTTTATTTTGTTTTAAACCTAAATCGCCTTGAACAGTAGCATCTAACGCACTGCCTGACTCTTAAATTCTCCATAGAATCGTTCCATACGAGGGCTGTTCAAAAAATACGCGGACTGACGTCATAAAACAAAATGTACTTTATTTAGAAGTTACAGGTCTGGGACCCCTTCAAAGTACTCTCCTCCCCAACGCACACACTTATCCCAACGGTGTTTCCACTTGTTGAAACAGTCCTGGTTCGCTTCTTTTGTAATGTCCTCCAGCTCCTTCGTCGCATTTGCCTTAATCTCGGAAATCGTCTCAAATCTTCTTCCTTTCAAGGGTCTTTTGAGTTTGGGGAACAAGAAAAAATCGCAAGGAGCAAGGTCAGGTGAGTAGGGGGGAGGGAAGAACAGTGATCGAGTGTTTGGCCAAAAAACTCACGAGTACTGAGGCACAAATTTCGCAGCAACGCGGTGCATCTTCAATTTCTCGGCCAAAATCTCGTAACAAGATCCAACTGATATCCCACACTCTTCAGCAAGCTCCCTGACAGTCAGACGTCGATTTGCCCGCACCAGGATGTTGATTTTGTCGACGTGTGGGTCGTCGGTTGACGTGGAAGGACGTCAAGGACGCTCATCATCTTCTATGGACTGTCGACCATCCTCAAAACGTTCATGCCACTTGAAACATGCCGTACGCTTCACAGCAACATCACCGTAAGCCGGGTTAAGCACAGCAAAAGTTTCAGTCACAGATTTTCCAAGTTTAACACAAAACTTCACAGCAAGTCATTGCTCCTTCGGGTCATTCATTCTGAAATCCGCCAAACGAAAAAATCGCACTCACTTAAAACCGCGTAGCTAATACACAAATGAAGATATCTGCAATCGAGAAATGGCGTCGTAATCAGCTGATATGTGCGAACCTAGCGACACCAAGCAGATTCCCCTGGAACCAACTGGAGCCGCGCAATTCAAACAGTTAGCGTATTTTTGAACAGACCTCGTAGTTGACGAAGTTAAACCGAAGTAAAATCTAATATGGCGTCCATCAAATACACACACACATGAAGAAACTAAGTCGGTGGTATAGAATGCATAATATACTCTTGTTTGAAGAAGTCAGTCACTCGGCTCGTGATGGCAAAGATCTACGAAGGACGAAGCTAGATTTTTTCCCATAATGCAATAAGCGTGCATAAAAATGTACCACATGATTTTTTGTCAGTACTATTTGGTGAATTTAATGTGTTTTTAAATTCAAATAACGACTATACATAATACTTTTTGTCATTTCAAGACGAAAAGAAATTGAACCTTTTCTTAAGAATAAAATAATAACTAAATTTAAAAACAGATTTCAGATAAATATGTCAAATTAAATAAAGTTGTTTGTTTGTTTTTGAATTTCGCGCAAAGTGTAAGAGGGAAGGCAGCCATCACCACCCACCGCCAACTCTTGATCTACTCTTTTACCAACAACTAGTGGGATTAAGCGTCACATTATAACAGCTGAAAGGGCGAGCATGTTTATTGTGACGGGGATTTGAACCCTGGACCCTCACATTACGACTCAAGCGCCTTAATCACCTGGTCAAACAAAGATATGTTAATATTGACAGAAAAGTGTCAATATGAACAGAAAGATTATTATAAGTAATTAATGTTTATCATAAATTAAGACAGGACTATCATAGATCACATAATAATGTTAATGCTGAATGTGACAAGTTACTATAAAGAATGATAATTATAATATCTTGATGTTTCTCAGTGTGCCCGGTATGGCCAGGTGGGTAAGGCATTCGACTCGTAATCCGAGGGTCGCGGGTTTAAATCCCCGTCACACCAAACATGTTTGCCCTTTCAGCCGCGAAAGCGTTATAATGTGACGGTCAATCCCACTATTCGTTGGTAAAAGAGTAGTCCAAGAGTTGGCGGTGGGTGGTGATGACTAGCTGCCTTTCCTCTAGTCTTACACTACTAAATTAGGGACGGCTAGCACAGATAGCCCTCGAGTAGCTTTGTGCGAAATTCCAAAACAAACAAACAAACAATCTCTCGAGTCAGTCAGTTCAGAATTAGGAACCGCTAGCGCAAACATTTCTTGTACGCGCAAAATGCAGTTGCTCATGCTATGAACTGAATAATAATGACAGAAAAAACATAAAAGTTTTGCTTCAACTTGACGTATGAAACGTTTTAATTCTGTCTCAAGTACTGTTCCAAAGGAGCCATTTGCCAGAACCTCCTGTATTATGGATTTTCGGATGTGACGGGGAGTAACACCATAAGCTTACCGCCCGTGGGAGAGAGGAAATTGGTCAGAATGATATGGAAGGAGCGCGCGCGTTGTAGGGATTCCTGGTATTAATCTTTTATGGAGAAGAGAGAACAAAAGCCGTCTATATCTTGCGGGGACACGCGCTGCTCCGATGACGGAAGCACTTTTATATGTTATGACGTCAGAGGCATAGAAAAACGCACGAGACGGTGTAAGTGGTTTATATCTATCTGAGCTGTTTGGTCTCTCGGGAAGAGGAAACGTGTGTTTAATAAACAGCGTGCGGACGTTAATTTCAAACCGGTAAGGAGAAAGGCTTCAACAGCTGACGACAAGGGAAGAGAGGGAAGTCTCGTGCGCGCTAATCTTTATCAGTTAATATCACTTATAACGTGTAGTCTGGAGTCTGAAGTTAAAGTAAAAAAAGTTTAATAACCTAATTTTTGTGAAATAAAAAAAAGCAAAAACATACCAGTCAGAACTTTGTGTAGACACCTTTATGTGTGTGTTTTCTTATAGCAAAGCCACATCAGGCAATCTGCTGAGTCCACCCATGGGAATCGAACCCCTGATTTTAGCGTTGTAAATCCGTAAACTTACCGCTGTACGAGCGGAGGGCGATGTGTGAAAACATTATTCTTATAGAGTCACTAATAATCGTGGTCCTACGTATTTTTATGTCTTCTAAATACATTTGTCACAGCACACCCATTACAAATGTATAACTTTGCGCATACCGAACCTCTCCCGGTGTCTAGGCGGGAAAATTTTTGAGCTTATAACGCGAAGATTCGGATTTCGATCACTAAAAGTATGAGAATGAATTATCTGGTAGCTGACTATTGCAAGGTTCGTTGCACGAGCACGATATGGTCGTAAACCAAAGAGGTACATTTCTGACTGTTACATCCCTGCTGTGGGCACGGCGCAGATAGCTTGCTAATGCAGTGTTGGGCCTAACGTCAAAGTAGCAACTTCGACGACTGGATTAGAGTTGAATTAATGTTAACGTACGTATTTTAAAGCTGACGAATATGTGTGTCGAATTTCGTTGGCCAATAATCTCGTATAGATACGTTCGTAAAAACCGAGAAAACCATGTACTGTGAGGATATAGATGTAGAAAAGAGTTCTGTGGAAGACATATGTGTGTTACTACATTTAGAAAACTCAATAAAACAAACTCTGAGTTGGAAATAATCGAGAAAGAGCATTCTTCTTGTACGTACAAATTACATACAGTACCGAGAAAGGAGAGATGTTTGAATTTTACTCTCTACCAAGGTTATAATTCATGAACTACAGTCTCTTCCTGTGTTATAATTCATTAACTACATTCTCTGTTTGGATTATAATTAATGAACTTCATTCACTACCTAGGTTGTCCCCCGCTAGTACAACGGTATGTCTACGGATTTACAACGTTAAAATCAGGAGTTCGATTCCCCTCGATGGGCTCAGCAGATAGCCCGATGTGGCTTTGCTATACAAAAACACACAGTACCTAGGTTATACATAATAGTTTATATACTTGGAACTATTCTCTGCCTCCGTAATATTTCATGAAATACATTTGTTGTCTAGATGTAAGTTACACTCATTATTTATCAGGTAGGTGACGTGTTACTCTCTGTATTTTCTATATATTGTCTCAGAGGTGTAACATTCGTCCCTTTGCAAGTATTGTTGTCTAAGAGATGTAATACTCGTTTCTTTGTTATCTGACGGGTGTAACGCTCGTCCTTTTATCCGTATTGTTGTCTGAGAGGTATAACACTCGTCCTTTTATCCGTATTGTTATCTGAGAGGTATAACACTCGTCCTTTTATCCGTATTGTTATCTGAGTGGTATAACACTCGTCCTTTTATCCGTATTGTTATCTGAGAAGTATAACACTCGTCTATTTATCCCTATTGTTATCTGAGTGGTATAACACTCGTCCTTTTATCCCTATTGTTATCTGAGAAGTATAACACTCGTCCTTTTATCCGTATTGTTATCTGAGAAGTATAACACTCGTCTATTTATCCCTATTGTTATCTGAGTGGTATAACACTCGTCCTTTTATCCCTATTGTTATCTGAGAAGTATAACACTTGTCCTTTTATCTGTATTGTTATCTGAGTGGTATAACACTCGTCCTTTTATCCGTATTGTTATCTGAGTGGTACAACACTCGTCCTTTTATCCGTATTGTTATCTGAGTGGTATAACACTCGTCCTTTTATCCGTATTGTTATCTGAGTGGTATAACACTCGTCCTTTTATCCGTATTGTTATCTGAATGGTATAACACTAGTCCTTTTATCCGTATTGTTATCTGAATGGTATAACACTCGTCCTTTTATCCGTATTGTTATCTGAGTGGTATAACACTCGTCCTTTTATCCGTATTGTTATCTGAGTGGTATAACACTCGTCCCTTTGTATATATTGTTGTTTGAGAAAGCAATATTAATATATGTTTAAGTGGACTTAATAAATGTATGTATGTTACGATCAAGATTTTGATGAAAAACCAAAGGGTAAAACAGAAGACAAACCGTGTGTATTACATCCAGCGTGTTCTTGCTTTTGTTTCGGTTTCGTCATTTCAAAATTTGAAGATCAAACTCTTGTTGTCATGGCAACTGCTGAGACAACAAATTGATTTTTCGACTTCGGTCTGCTATTGTAGGTAATTTAAAAATGTATAGATAGAATATAACTATAATTACTGAAATGCACGGCTGAAAGGAACGTTTGAGACCTTCCTTCTACTAAAACTGTTATTGGCTCTTCTGATATAACGTATTTGCATGTACAAGTCTTCAAGTTAAGTATTTTTATAGTTTAAATATTTATTTATGTATTGTGATGAAATCACTCATCACAAGACATTGTTAATTATATTAATGGTATTAAAAATGCATAACCACAAATAAAGCCAGTAATAAGAAAAGCTTATTAAATATACTGTTATTACATTCTTAGAAATCTTAGAATATACTGATTAATCGGTTGGATAACTTCGCTATCAACGATGTTTTCGGTCGTAAACCCAATAATATCCAAAGAGGTGCGACCAGCTTAGGATACTTAAGTTAGTCCTGAATCCGTATAATAAGCTTAAATTACAAAATAACCTGTATAATGATACATATTCATTATACAGATTACGAGGTGAAGGTCCTAAACACCTGGCTGTGCCGGACTTTCCGGTAAATGAATGATAAGAAATTTTTTTTAAGTCATTATTTAAAATACATATTAACATGCATGATTATATGTGCACACATACAAATAGGTGTGTTATGACCTTTCTTTTTATCCTTATCCTCAAAGCTAATAAGTAAAAATTACTGTTTGTTTAGTCCCAAAATAAAACTCCAAATTAACTGATGTTCAGAAACAAAGATATTCGAAAACCATTTCAAGTAAAATCTAGGCTAGATTAAAAGAAACAAACAAAGAGAAAGCTGCTGAGATTTAAAAGTAGTTATGACGGCTCTTGTCTCTAATATTTCATGTTCCCTAAATTACTTTAAATCTGTCGGCGTCAGTTGTGAGTCCAGGGGCGTAGATCCTGGGGTTATGGGGGTACATCCCCCTTTCATTTTAGTTAGGGTGTATGGTGCATACAATCAACCCCCCCTACAGTTTGGTCTGTTGAATTGTTTTATTGCATCACAGGCCTACAAATTGCGTGTTTGTTCGTGTGATTCTCATGTTCTTTCCAATCGAATTACATAATTAGGCCTAGATGTAAGCTTTTTCAGTAGCCGAAATGTACATCTTTAATATAGGCGTGCTTCTAAGCTTTTCGATCTAAGCGATAGTTCGTAATCATTTTAGGTGGGGTGTATGGTGCATACAATCACCCCCCCCCCCCTACAGTTTGGTCTGTTGAATTGGTTTATTGCATCACAGGCCTACAAATTGCGTGTTTGTTCGTGTGATTCTCATGTTCTTTCCAATCGAATTACATAATTAGGCCTAGATGTAAGCTTTTTCAGTAGCCGAAATGTACATCTTTAATATAGGCGTGCTTCTAAGCTTTTCGATCTAAGCGATAGTTCGTAAGTATCAGTCAGTAGGTCCTTTCATGTTTACAGCTTTCAGGTTCACGTAATCAGAGATTACCAATTTGCAAATTGAACAGTCCACATAAGTGGTTGCAAAAATCATCCTCCGCACCATCGGTTGTAAAAAATTACGCCCCTAATTGTATAAAAAATTTATACTGATGAGGAGGCCGAGATAGTTTAACTCAATCACGAAAAATGTGGAACAATAACACACGTACTTTAGGTATCTCGATTTATTCACACACGAATTCGAGTTATCGGTCTTTCACAGATGTAAACGTCGTTATGCGAGACCAAGAACAACTGTTGTTCGAACTGCGGAACTTCGAACTAACAAAATAAATGTTCGCACTTTATAGACAAACCACTGTATATCATGCAAAAAAACGACAACTCACTTTTAATTGCTTATATGATAAAAACAAAAACACCTTTTAGCCCTCGGTCACCCTCGTACTTTTGTTAAAACGACTTTGATTCTTCTGCTCCATTAGCTGTGTAGTCGGCCTTCAAATCCTTGTTAACTCTGTAAGAAGGCTTGGCTCCTTTTGTCTGTTTCTGTTGCAGCGTAGAAGTAAATTGTTCATAGAAAACAAAGGGTGTGTGAACGTGCTTTTTGCCTCTCGACACGAGATGTCGCTTTGATAAAATGAAATAATGGAGAACGAGAATATTTTTCAGCGATTTGGTAAAAAAAAATTACGCAATTTTCAAAACGTGTGCGAAACAAGTGTAGGAAAAGCAAGAAATATTCCATTTGTTCAAAACATCCGGTGAGACAGGGCCTTCTCTAAACATCCGGTGAGACACGGTCTTCTCTAACGAGCCGTCACTGTAACGTGAAGTAACCTTGGCCAGGGTATCATACTGTGAAATAATTCGTTCTTTGCTTCTCACTGCCCAAAAAGAAGCGCGATTCGAACTTTGAGGCTGTGGGTGCGTTATAGGAGTAATGGTCAAATCCAATTATTCGGTCAAACAATAGTAGTCCAAGGGTCAGCGGTGAGCGTTGTTGGCTAGCTGCCAAATTAGGGACTATGCTATGCTCAGGTAGCCCTTGTGTAGCTGCGTGTGTGGATACAAAACAGAATAAATTTCTGAGCACGCACGTGCATCGCGTTCTGTTAAATATAACCTTTTAAATTTCCAACTCAGTCTTTGAATCATACATATATATATATATAATATTCCAACTTTAAACCTTTTTTCATTTGGTTTAACACTTGCCAAATAAACTTATCCATTAAAAAAAAAACAGGTGTCACCGAAACGGGGATTCTTTCTCTTTTTTTTTTGCGTTATTGTCTAATGACATTTATTAAAACGTTATAGTCTAGGAAAATGTTTTTTCAATATACATAATTACAAAACGTCACCAATAAGGGAAATATAAACCATTAAGCTGAATAATATTTTAGCTAAAGCTATTTAATTACGAAAATGTCTGAGTAGTGTTCGAAATTCCCTTGACAACAATGTTATTTGACATTTCTTAATGAATTATTCACTAATTATCTTCCACTACTGACTCATATTCTGGTATCTCACTGCCCCTATGATAAATAAGCCATTGCAATGCACAAACTGTTATACGTACAACGAACACACATTTGAGAATGTAATATTAGTGTTTTAGTATATTGTACGCGTACTAACTTATATCCCTTGCTTATTACGATGTATGCCTGTACCTACCTCTTTAATATAACTGAGCCCGGTAACCAATGGAAACAGCATCGCACGCAATCTGTTCTACGTCATCATTTGTTTATCACGGTAGTTTCGAGTTGTTAAACTTCAGACATAAAGAAAACAAACAAATCTGGTGCGTATAGAACGTGTAGTTGAATATTGTTATAGAAGCCAGGTTGTTAGGTCGTTCGACTCGTAATCTGAGGGTCGCTTCATACCAAACATGCTCGCCCTTTTACCCGTGGAGGCGTTATAATGTAACAATTAATCACACTATTCGTTGGTAAAATAGTAGCCCAAAAGTTAGCAGAGGGTGGTGATGACTAGTCGCCTTCCTTCTAGTTTTACACTGCTAAATTAGGGACAGCTAGCGCAAGTAGCCCTCGTGCAGCTTTGCGCGAAACTAAAATATTTAAATTTGGGTTTTGGTACCTGTAACGGGCAGAGCACAAATGGCGCGTTGAGTAGATTTTTGCGTAATAACAAACAAACGAACAAAAGCCAAGCCTGTTACGTTAGTTTCAAAATATGACAGAAAGCCATTATTTTTAGTCATTCGGTTAGTTTAATCAACACATTTCTACCTTGAAGACAATATAATATATTAATGTTTTTCTATTACATATTTTTATTTATATAAGGTGGTATTTTCTACAAATATCTGACCTCATTTAAAACTTACTCGATTTCCCCCTAGCAATAGCATAGGTTCGCTTGTGTAATGCGTACAAATTCCACCACCACCCACCCACCCACCAACCCTATTTGTTGCTGCGAAATTCGAGTTTGTTTGTTTGTTTTTTTACTTCATTCTTATTAGGCCCGGCATGCCCAGGTGGTTAAGGCACTCAACTGGCAATTCGCGGGTTCGAATCCCCGTCGCGTCAAATTCAGAAATACAATGTTTTCGCCTCTCTTGTTATTTAATTAAAAATTCAACATATTGTTTATTCAAGATATTATCCACGTTCACATATTTACTCTGTTCAAATATATCTAGAGAACAGGTGTTGTGTTATCGAAAGTGTTACAGAGACGATGAACGACGTGTAACGTTGATGGTGTTACTGACATGTATGATATATGATTCTCACTTGCGCCGCACAACGGTTTAGTTCAGTAGAAATAAACTAAGAATCGATAATAATAGAAGGTATTTAAAATCCTTTAAAAGTAGATAATTATTAAGTTACAGTCAAATTGTAACTAACTTTAAAACGTAAACTTATTTTATTATACATTACCAAGAAGTAGCGGAGGACGTCTTCAATGTTCGGTATTATTTTATGGTCTTGTTTAACAGGTTAAATAACTAGTAGAACTTGGAAAGTTAGTCTAACTACAACACGAACTTGTTAGAGAAAAGAAAAGGAAACTTTCATTTCAGTTAATTATTCATTGTATAAAAAAGAAGACATCTATATTACAGAAAATGTACGCATGCGTGGTTCTAATCTAAATAAGTGGTAATAATCGTTTACGTACCCGAGACAGTGACTCTACGTTTAAAATATTAGTCGCTCAGTACCAGTTTATCGTTGTCTTTACTACACCAGAAAACAGTTCGGTTCTCGAAGAGGGCAGAGAACAGACAACCCGTTGTGGAGCTGTCTACCTAACCACAAACAAGCAAAGCTGGAATAGACAAGTGGGAAGACAATACGATCATACAGTTCAATAACAGAATTATGTAACTCGAACATGATTCACCAGGAGGTTAGAGACTTGTGGTCTCGTGCATATAAATTGATCTAGTATCCAGGGTGATCCAGATAAGCTTTTCAGAAGGTTAAAATGCCGAAGAGTTTTGATAGATGGAAAGAACAAGGCTTAGCTTTCGATGGTGAATTGCAAATTATATGTTTTTTGGTGGTTGTGGTTGTCTTTTACTTACCACAACACAATAAACCTATATTTATACAGGATTGGAAGAGTATTCAGCATCAATGTTACTTATTTACTCATTTATCAGATAATCTATTTAAAATTCTAAATATAAATATAAAGCACAATCTATCATTCAATTCGCCATCTTTCCTCCTTTGTCCAGATTTAAACAGGAAATGGCACTTCATGCTTTTGGATATAATTTTACTACTTTCATGGTGCACTGATAAAAAATAGATATGAGTAATAGACCTCAGAAATAATACAAATACGGCATTATTTTTTTCCAGCTCTTTTACGCCACAAGTAGGCTTAGCAAAATTTTGTCTAAATTTCAAGTCTAACGATCAACTGCAGTAGACAATATATTGATGATCATCCTAGAATAAATAATGCAAAGCATGGAATTGTGGGTAAAATTATTTTCTTTGTTTTCGTAAAAAGGTCAAAAAAGAATAAAAACATAAAAAAACCTAAACCATCAAGTGTTATTCGAGGAGTCTGAATCATCAATCATCTACCAGATCTTGGCCGAGATTCAAACTTGAAACACAGCAGTGTGAAAAGCAGTTGTGTTACGTCATGAGAAGTATTTGCGCAGTCGTCTGTATGTTTTGACGTCATTCCATGGCTCAATATCCACTCAATTCGGGTATTGGCTGCACCAAGCAGCGTGTGATTTCAGGACGTTGGGAAGTTTCAAATATTAACAATTTCATTTTCCGCCTAGACTTGGCGCTGGAAACCATGGTTACGAATTACTATAATCTCATAACCAGGTTTTACTTTTCTTTTTAGTAGTAGATCCGGAGATGTTTTGACAGTGCCATATATTTCTACTGCCATTTGATAAAAAAATGAAACTAAAACCTAAGCAATTTCAGGTGAGGTTTAAATTTCTTTTTTTCCAATAAGCTTTTAAATAATTTTCACTAATTTTCATTGTTATGGGAAAACGTGATATCCTATAAATCAAAAACGTTAATTAGAATGATTGGTCTGGTTTGAATTTCGCGCAAAGCTACACGAGGACAATCTGCGCTAGCCGTCCCAAATTTAGCAGTGTAGGACTAGAGGAAAGGCAGCTAGTCATCACCACCCACCGCCAACTCTTGGGCTACTCTTTTACCAACGAATAGTAGGATTGACCGTCACTTTATAATGCCCACACGGCACGCCTTAACACGTTTGGCCATGCCGGGCCACTAAAATCGAGTTCAAGTGTGTGTTTCGTTGGAGCAAACCCACATCGGGCTATCTACTGAGCCCACCGAGGGAATCGAACCCCTGATTTTAGCATTGAAAATCCGAAGACATACCGCTGTACTAGCGGGGGGGTAAAGGCAGAAACAAATATTCTTTTAAACATATTTCTGAAGTCGTTTCTTGTCTTTATATACAAGTGTGCGTTTTCTTGGAATGTTAAACGCGCAGAAAATATAAGTCATTGTAACTGTATCTTTAAAACTTTCGTTCAAATCATTGACCTCAACAAACAACGATTTTGTCAACTAATTGCATCTTTACCTGCCCATCTTTGCCCGGTTTTAGTAGTGTTGCTTGAATAGCAATATGGCGGACAAAGTAGTCACGTGAGTGAGTGACGTAAGCTTTATTCTCTGTAGATTATTTTTATCATTTGTAGCGTACATATTAGTGTCTCTCTCTCTTTATTAACAGCACAGTAATTCAAACAATTTTATTAAAATGGGCAATATAATTGTATATAAAATATTGATGTTGTTTCTCCAGTTTGAGAACGTCCAATGAACATCATTCTGTGTGTTGTTTTTAAACAACAACAAATAATTTATTTGTGCTTGTTTACTTTAGTCAGTGGCATTTTTCGTCACTCTTTTTTCTTTATTAAGAAAGTTTTTCATTGGTTTTTTATTGTATAGTTGTCATGCGCAGAACGTTTGTGGTTAATTCTGTTACGCCTTTAGCAAACGATTCTAATAAGACAAACAGAACCAACAAACAAGACGTGTCGAGATACTTGTAGTTGTGTTAGCACTTCTGTCTCGTGTTTAGTTGGTGTGCGTCACTTTTCTAGTATCAAACTAATAATTGAAAATAAATAAACATTTCGATTTGTTGAATAAGCTATGGCGTTCTTTTCTTTTAATTTGGTGGAAGAAACCGTCGAGTCCTTCTTACATACGCTGAAAGAAGCCACATCATCGTTTTCACTTGACTTCCAGAGAAAAAAACAACATACGTGGACTTTGTCTTAGTATTTAAAGAAATCCCCTTGTCCTGACGTAATTTATTGAGAGATGCCGCGTAATCATAAGTTGTATCTTTGAAGACAGTGACTAATTATTCATTGTGTCTTGGTGTAGAAACACAAGAAACTTGTGTTTAATCCCTGACAAATGAAATGTTACAAAAAATAATCAGACTCAACCACAGAGTAGAAAATAAAATAGGATATAAATATGTGTATATATATACAGAATGGAACAAAACACTTTGTATTATATGGTTAGAAGAAACGAAAATTGGAAACTTTTCGTTACATGGCTGGTCTAATTGCTATAATTAATCAGTACTTTTCACCAGGTTTAATATAAAACTTGAAACAGAAATGAGTAATGTGTTCATGGTAATTATTTCGATTTATACATTAGTAAATAGTAGGGTACAACTGAATATGTTTGATAAGAGAAGAGCATTTAGTTTTTCCATTCTTGGTCTAACCCCTTCCAGTATTGTAATTTCTCGTATTATGCTAAAAACCGTTATTAACTCACAATTAAAAATATTTAACTGTTTATAATAACAGTAAGTTCTCTGCAGATGATGTTGTATTATTCATAAATAAACTAAAAATTAACGATTATAAGAAGTGGCAAATAAAAATTTTTGCTAGATTTTATAATACATTTGAAAATATATTACTAAATAAATAAATATTAAATGAGGAAAAAACTTCTTCTCACTAGAGGTGGCTAGCTATCTGCAAAACTGAACGTTAGATTTTATTCAGTATTGGCGGGACTGGAAGGCTTAACATTTATGTAGTTAGGCTTGTCTCACTATTCGCATGTCTGTGTTTGAATAGGGTTACGAAACAGAAAATATGAACTACTTATTTACTTAAGGTAGGTTTTGTAAGATCTAATATAAAATTTATTTTAAGAGATCGCACAAAATATGTCATTTTCAGAAAATGGTTAAGGTTGGGAGTTACTTGTAGTAGAATTTTAGGGTGTTTATTATTATTTGTGTTTGGGAATTTTCAGGGCTTAAAAGAGAAGAGAATCGTAGGTAATGCTTAGTAGAATTATTTTTTGGAAGACTACATATTTCTACTTTAATATGTCTTTTTAAATGTAACTTCCTTCCCATAACTGGCAGTAGGAGTTAAGAATTAATTTGTATAAGCACTCAACTCCATACTTTTAATTGAGTTTCCTAGATTGTTTACTAGAATTTCATGTGTGTTAGGATTTTGTCTGACAGATAGAATATCCCCAATGCTGGTGGGTGCTTGTCGCTACAAGCAATCTCTGTCATAAACTTTAGATTACGACCGGAAATTGCGATGACTATATATAAGTTTTGAAGTATATACAGGATATAACACAACTACAACACGGTTAGTATTATATGGTTAATAAAACAAAATGGGATGTTTATTAGGATTTTTGAAAGCCAATTTGGAAAGGGCGTCCGAAAGGTCTGGAATCGTAAATGATTTGTAGGTTGTAAGTCCGAGCTCTGTTGAATGACATCTTCCCGCGAGATTGGATTGGCATTTGTGATCCCAAGATGTGCGGACGTTGTACTTTTGGTTGTATTTCTGCGAGGGCTATTCGAGACACGTATGTACAAAGAAATCAGAAACACAGAACATCAGTTTCGGGACAAGTGCCTAATCATTGATAATAACACGAATATGGTTCGCAGTATTCCAAGAAAATAAAACACCGTCTCCAAACGTGTTTCGAATTACAATAACAGCAAGCGTAACACATTGTGTAAAGTTTTTTGAAGTGCCTGTGGTCCCAAGCTTTTCGGACAGTATAGAATATTTCGGGTGTGGACTGATTAAAAAAGATGCCAGTATAAGTAAACCATGCCAAGGAATACCGACATGGTCAGTTTTATCACTAACATTGACTTGAGAACTCCGTCTGTATCACTTCAAGAAGGTATTTTTGTATCATATCCTGCGTAAGTTGGTTGACAAATACATGAACAGTTCGCGAAAATCCCAAATTGTGCTCTCCTCGCTGAAACATTGAACAAAGAGAAAAAAGATCAAATTATCTATATTTCTGCTTATATACCTAGTCAAAACACGTCCAAGTACTAAACTAAGAACTCCAAACTCTGCTCTCTTTGGGAGTCCTGAAACTTGTAAAAACTCACAGTCGGCAGATTTAACTTTTTGTGTGCTACTGTTAATGAACATTTATCTTTATTGTAGTTGTCATGGTGATTGCTATAAATATAACCGCATAAAGCCATAAATATACTTTTTTTTTGTTTGACCTTTAACCTCATGAAATCCTTAAAAACGCCTAAAAGTATATCTATGGACGTACTGGACCAAGGTATAACCCTACAAAATTTCATGTCACTCTGCTGAGAAAAGAAAGAGCGACAGTCGCTTGAAAAATATTAGGAAGAAACTATGTTTCTCTGCGGAGACATAATCATAGTTTATGTTATTAATGCTACCAGTAACTAAAATAGTGTTATATATAATACTATAAACTTTCTTTTAATAGTTTAGAAACAGAGTAATTCTCTTTGCCTGGGCTCGCCCAGATGGTTTGGGCGCTTAACTCGCAATATGAGGGTCGCGTATTAGATCTAGTCTCTGTCCAACCAAACCTGCTCGCTCTTTAAGTCGTAAGTTCCACTATTCGTTAAGCAAAAGAGTAGCCCAAGTGTTTGGACTGGGCAGTGATGAATAGCTGGTTATATTAATAACGATAACCATCATATAGCTTTGCGCGAAATTCAAAACGAACAGTTTGTACGTTTCTGGAAAGTTCACCAATTGAAATATCTCTAGAGAGAAGCTGGTTGTAAGGAATATCCTGTACATGTATCTTGTTGCTTAAAACATAAATATAGCTTGTGTACAGTGTAGATGCGTGTTGTTTGACGGTATACAACCTCGGGAACTTTTGTCGTGCATTTTCCAACGACACGAACAGTTTTTCGTTACCTGTACGTGTAATTCATTATCACGCACAAGGTCTCCTAGTTAAATCTTTTTCAGCAGATTAAATAAAAAAAAAAAACATTCTTTAAAAGCTGAGAGAGTACTTTTAAATTAACTTTGCCCGGGGTTATCAGAGATGGAAAAGTAAGTTAATCCGCCTTGGGTTATCAGAGATAGAACATTAAATTAACTTCCCTGGGTTGCACAGAGTGGGAACTGCTAAAGTTAGCTATATCAAAAAATAAATAAATAAAAATAGCGATTTTGAAGGAAATTGTGTACATTTCAATTCAAATAAAATGTAAGATATTTATTAGGGCGAAGGAAATTTCTTCCTAGTTTAAATTTGTACTTCATTAAGTAGTAATATACGTGTTAACGTGTAGGATATCTAGTCTGAAGTTCTGGGATATGCGCGTTCGAAATTCGTAGAGGGCGTTTCGTCTCAAGCATACGAAGATTTATTGCTTCTTGGTGTATTTACGTTTTCATTTAGTTTGTTTTGATAATAGTAAAAGGAGTGCACGTGTCTCGTTTTTTTGGCTGATAAATGTTTTATTAGCTGGAAACTGGTAGTGCGATCGTTATGAACCAACTAAAAATTCGAAACTTAATGTTTCCCTATCTTGAATAATCTATGTAATAAGTTGTGAGCGTACAGTCACTTCAGGATCCAACACTTATATTTGTATTAACAGATTGTATTATCAGCAGGCTTCTAGCATAGGCTGTGTGTTTGTTTTTGTTGTATTTTCAAAGAAGGATTCCAGTTCTTGGTTTAACAAGATGTGTTATGGCTTGGGAGGGTAGGGTGTAGATGCAGATTACACCAGAGACTGGAAGAAACAGGAAATGTTCAGTTGCGAATAGAATGTATTTCATCCATTACCCAGCATCTAAATTTGTTTTGCTCTTGACGTAGTAAAATGGATATTTTTATACGAAATACATACAATTTACTTAAAACATTTATCCCGAATCGGCCCGGCATGGCCAGGTGGGTTAAGGCATTCGACTCGTAATTCGAGGGTCGCGGGTTCGAATCCCGGTCGTACCAAACATGGTCGCCCTTTCAGCCGTGGGGGCGTTGTAATGTGACGATCAGTCCCACTATTCTTTGGTAAAAGAGTAGCCCAAGAGTTGGCGGTGGGTGGTGATGACTAGTTGCCTTCCCTCTAGTCTCACACTGCTAAATTAGGGACGGCTAGCGCAGATAGCCCTTGAGTAGCTTTGCGCGAAATTAAAAACAAAACAAAAACAAAACATTTAACCCGAATCGTCTTGGTTGCTTCCTTAATGGTAAAACATTTAGTTTTTATCACGAAACATCTAGATATAATTTTTTTTAACTTATCTGACAAATTGCTACATTAATTTTTGTAACATAATATTTAGAGACAACGAGGAACCTCTTGGTCCATCTCTGCTGTCCATTCCTCAGCTGGTACAGCGGTAAGTCTACGGAGTTACGACGCTAAAATCAGAGGTACGAAATCATCTCGGTGGACTCGGTAGACAGCTCACAGTAGCTTTGGCTTAAAGGATGCATGGGTGTTTTCTTATAGCAAACTAAAACTATTAAAGCCAACCCTTATCATTCATAATGCGTATCAAGCTTCCTTTTAAAGTCGCTCAAATTTACTGCTCTTACAACATCCATACGCCAACCCCACCCTATTTGAAAAATAAAACTGTCTTAGCTGAACACGGCTTCTACCTTGCCTAAATCTATATTTATCGCTGTTAAGTATGAAAAACGGCGATGCATTAATATTATAAATTTCTTTTACAATCTGGAAACATTTCAGTCAGATCTCCTCTAACTCTTGTTTTGTTTGTTCAAGAGAAACAGTTTTAAAGATCTTAACCCGTCCTCACATGACGACCCCTCCGTTTCAGTAGCTTTCCTCTGAACCCTTTCCAATAATTCAATATCTCCTAAATTTAGGAGCCCATTAGCGAGCAGAGTACTCCAAGTGTAGCCTAACCAGTGAGATATACAATGAAATCGTAACCTCTTTTAAACTTGTATTCAATATATCTATAGATACACTCTGAAATTTTATTAGCCCTATCACTAACAAGAACGCACTGCTTGAATGGCTTCTTCTTTACTTTGTAAGTTTTTAAAACACCCGAGGTATGACCAGACTAATGTCTATGCCTTGACCAATTTGGACAAGCAGGGTCAATAAATTTAGAAATTGAACAGCAGCAAGGGTTTACGTTATTAGGGATACAACTCGTATCGTGATTCTCTCGTGCCACCTATCGACGTGTATTGGAAATATTAATATTTTTAGAGTAAACGAAACAACTTTGAAGAAGCATCCCGGCAGCACGTGCTCGTTAATAAATGTTTCATCGTTTAGCTTCTTGAGCAATCTGACGAGTTGATTTTCTATAGTAGATATGAATATCTATTTGGTGGGAGCTCAAACTGATGAAATCGGATATACATCTGGAAAAGTATTTCGTTTCCGGTACATTACGATTATATTAACTCGTTCGTGTCGTCTCTCCAATACTCCCAACCTTCAAGTACTCGAGTACTTGTCTTGAATTGATAATAACTATAAATGCCAAATGCTTGTAATTAATTGTTCCAACTCATTCGTATGTGTCTTTACCACTCAAAGTGTTCAGTAACCCACTTCCATCGATCACGTTTATTTTCGAAAAAATGTTAATGGTAGAAGCAAAGGAGAAAACGGGAGGTTAAATAATTACATTGAGGGGTGGTATGCAGACTGTTAGTGTGGGTAAAAAAAAAAATATAAAAATGTATCTCAAGACGGCTGATACTTTATTTTAATAAAAGTTTTAATATCCATATCTAATTGAAATACATTTTTACTTCAAGTGGATTTCACGAATAAATTATACAAGAAACAAGTTAGGAAAATTACGACTGAAAAGTATGTTTTTTTAGAAAACATCAGAGAATTTTAAAACAGTAGGGAATAGTTTGGACACGAATTCATTGAAGAAATAACGCTAGAACCGAAGACACCAGAAATAATAATAGTTTGTTTGAGGTTAAGCACAAAGCAATACAATGGGCTATTTGTGCTGTGCCACTATAGGGCCAAAACGTAACAGAGCTGTTAAAATAATAGTTGTTGGTGAGCACAAAATTATACAACAGATTGTATGTGCTGTTCCCATCACGGTTATAGAAGTCCTATTTCTAAGGAAGGGTGGGTGGGTGAGTTAAGAAAAAGGATAAATGAAAATACGGTAAAAGTATTAAATGATAGAATCAGAGCAGAATAGTAGAATATTAAAAACATTCATCGTGTAAGCGGGGTTAGTCAGATAATGATACCACGAAATTAATATTTTCAATGTCAGAAATATCAAGAAAATGTATCTGGTTCTCTAGATCAGAGTATATTCATCTATTGAACAACTGAACCAAGGACGATATTAATTCGAGGGGTTAGAATTAGCAATAGATTTATCGGGTTGTTCAGATAAGAGTGTATTAATCTGTTGAACAACTGAACCAAGGACGATATTAACTCGGGGTTAGAATTAGCAATAGATTTATCGGGTTGTTTAGATAACAGTGTATTCATCTATTGAACAACTGAACCAAGGACGATATTAAGTCGGGGGGTTAGAATTAGCAATAGATTTATCGGGATGTTTAGATAAGAGTGTATTAATCTGTTGAACAATTGAACCAAGGACGATATTAACTCGGGGGTTAGAATTAGGAATAGATTTAGCGGGTTCTTTAGATAAGAGTATATTAATCTGTTGAACAACTGAACCAACGACGATATTAACTCAGGGGGGTTACAATTAGGAATAGATTTATCGGTTTGTTTAGATAAGAGTGTATTCATCTATTGAACAACTGAACCAAGGACGATATTAACTCGGGGAGTTAGAATTAACAATAGATTTATCAGTTTGTTTAGATAAGAGTATATTAATCTATTAAACAATTGAACCAAGAACGATATTTACTCGGGGGGTTACAATTAGGAATATATTTTTCGGGTTCTTTAGATAAGAGTATATTAGTCTATTGAACAACTGAACCAAGGACGATATTAACTCGGGGAGTTAGAATTAGCAATAGATTTATCGGTTTGTTTAGATAAGAGTATATTAATCTGTTGAACATCTGAACCAAGGACGATATTAACTCGGGGGGGTTAGAATTAGCAATAGATTTATCGGTTTGTTTAGATAAGAGTGTATTCATCTATTGAACAACTGAACCAAGGACGATATTAACTCGGGGGGTTAGAATTAGCAATAGATTTATCGGTTTGTTTAGATAAGAGTGTATTCATCTATTGAACAACTGAACCAAGGACGATATTAACTCGGGGGATTAGAATTAGGAAGAGATTTATTGGGTTGTTTAGATAAGAGTATATTAATCTATTAAACAATTGAACCAAGAACGATATTAACTCGGGGGGTTACAATTAGGAATATATTTTTCGGGTTCTTTAGATAAGAGTATATTAGTCTATTGAACAACTGAACCAAGGACGATATTAACTCGGGGAGTTAGAATTAGCAATAGATTTATCGGTTTGTTTAGATAAGAGTATATTAATCTGTTGAACAATTGAACCAAGGACGATATTAACTCGGGGGGTTAGAATTAACAATAGATTTATCGGTTTGTTCACATAAGAGTATATTAATCTATTAAACAATTGAACCAAGGACGATATTAACTCGGGGGTTACAATTAGGAATATATTTTTCGGGTTCTTTAGATAAGAGTATATTAGTCTATTGAACAACTGAACCAAGGACGATATTAACTCGGGGAGTTAGAATTAGCAATAGATTTATCGGTTTGTTTAGATAAGAGTATATTAATCTGTTGAACAATTGAACCAAGGACGATATTAACTCGGGGAGTTAGAATTAGCAATAGATTTATCGGTTTGTTTAGATAAGAGTATATTAGTCTATTGAACAACTGAACCAAGGACGATATTAACTCGGGGAGTTAGAATTAGCAATAGATTTATCGGTTTGTTTAGATAAGAGTATATTAATCTGTTGAACAACTGAACCAAGGACGATATTAACTCGGGGGGTTAGAATTAACAATAGATTTATCGGTTTGTTCACATAAGAGTATATTAATCTATTAAACAATTGAACCAAGGACGATATTAACTCGGGGGGTTACAATTAGGAATATATTTTTCGGGTTCTTTAGATAAGAGTATATTAGTCTATTGAACAACTGAACCAAGGACGATATTAACTCGGGGAGTTAGAATTAGCAATAGATTTATCGGTTTGTTTAGATAAGAGTGTATTAATCTGTTGAACAACTGAACCAAGGACGATATTAACTCGGGGGGTTAGAATTAGCAATAGATTTATCGGTTTGTTTAGATAAGAGTATATTAATCTGTTGAACAATTGAACCAAGGACGATATTAACTCGGGGAGTTAGAATTAGCAATAGATTTATCGGTTTGTTTCGATAAGAGTATATTAATCTGTTGAACAATTGAACCAAGGACGATATTAACTCGGGGGGTTAGAATTAACAATACATTTATCGGTTTGTTTATATAAGTGTATATTAATCTGTTGAACAACTGAACCAACGACGATATTAACTCGGGGGTTAGAATTAGGAATAGATTTATCGGGTTGTTTAGATAAGAGTGTATTCATCTATTGAACAACTGAACCAAGGACGATATTAAGTCGGGGGGTTAGAATTAGCAATAGATTTATCGGGTTGTTTAGATACGAGTGTATTAATCTGTTGAACAACTGAACCAAGGACGATATTAACTCGGGGGGTTAGAATTAACAATAGATTTATCGGGTTGTTTAGATAAGAGTATATTAATCTATTAAACAATTGAACCAAGGACGATATTAACTCGGGGGGTTAGAATTAGCAATAGATTTATCGGTTTGTTTAGATAAGAGTGTATTCATCTATTGAACAACTGCTCCAAGGACGATATTAACTCGGGGGATTAGAATTAGGAAGAGATTTATTGGGTTCTTTAGATAAGAGTATATTAATCTGTTGAACAACTGAACCAACGACGAAATTAACTCGGGTGGTTAGAATTAGCAATAGATTTATCGGGTTGTTTAGATAAGAGTGTATTCATCTATTGAACAACTGAACCAAGGACGATATTAACTCGGAGGGTTAGAATTAGCAATAGATTTATCGGTTTGTTTAGATAAGAGTATATTAATCTGTTGAACATCTGAACCAAGGACGATATTAACTAAGAGTGTATTCATCTATTGGGGGGGGGTAGAATTAGCAATAGATTTATCGGGTTGTTTAGATAAGAGTGTATATATCTGTTGAACAACTGAACCAAGGACGATATTAACTCGGGGGGTTAGAATTAACAATAGATTTATCGGTTTGTTTAGATAAGAGTATATTAATCTATTAAACAATTGAACCAAGGACGATATTAACTCGGGGGTTAGAATTAGCAATAGATTTATCGGTTTGTTTAGATAAGAGTGTATTCATCTATTGAACAACTGAACCAAGGACGATATTAAGTCGGGGTTAGAATTAGCAATAGATTTATCGGGTTGTTTAGATAAGAGTGTATTTATCTGTTGAACAACTGAACCAAGGACGATATTAACTCGGGGGTTAGAATTAGTAAGAGATTTATCGGTTTGTTTAGATAAGAGTCACAAGGTCACAAGTGAAAGATAAAGTATCTGTCCGTGACGACATTTTGTGATGTGAATTTTGAAAGATATGTCTTATGGTCGAGATTGGTGCAGTGTTCAAGGTTCGAGCGATGATATATCGCTGAACATGCTCTTCGCTCGGAGCTAAGCGAAAGTTCTAAGTGTATTGTTTCCTTGATGCAAAACTACACAACTGAATATCGAACTTCGTATTTTGGCGGTGTCAGTCCCTAGACTTGCCGCTGACCAATTAGGGGACGTTGTAAGTATAATTCTAGGGCCTCTGACCTGATCTTTAATCTATAGTGTCACGATGCCATTCAGGCTTAAAATATTTATAGTGATATCGATAACTAAGTGACAATGGAGATTTGTAAATACTTATAACTCAACTAGAACACTTTCAATAATACACTAATCTTTTCTATGTTTTGATCTTATACGTATCTATTCCTTAAAGTAATTGTGTTTTTATAAATACTGGTATTTTTATTTTGTTGTTGTATTTAGCCTGTGTTGTAGTCGATAATGTTTGAACTATAACTTCTGTTTTTATTGTTTATCCACTTTGGTTTCAGAACTTCAACTGTCCTTTTATTTTAACCCGTTCAGTGCCGTAGACGAAATAACTCGTCCAAGCCGATCGGTAACACAGTGCCACGGACGAGTTAATTCGTTCTCAGTAATACCTAACTTCAGCGCTAGATGTCAGCACCATACATGCATTTGACCTACTTACAAATTGTTTCACTTTCGATCCAAAATGGATTCACGAAAAAGGTACAAAATGAAGAACCATTAGAGTTGTATTGTAGCAGCTGAAATACTTGGCAGTCAACTTGCCTTTTGTAAAACATTCGTTACCACTGTCACTAAATACATCTGGAATACATTCGTCAACTTTTATACGTTCTTGGTAGGCAAAAGAAATCCAGACAGGATAAAAACTGGCTTTAGAAATGCTGTGATCACACGAAACAGTGTCTGACGGATATATTATTGTTTGATCCTTGTTTCCATGGTAATCATTATGAACTCCATTTTCCTAGCTGGTAAAGTCTGTTCGTAATCTTCTCTTGACTTGTTTGTTTTACTAGATATATTTTCACAGTATATTTCTGAAATAAATTACTTTTCTGGAGTAAAATTTTTTCTCAGAACGTTTGTAACAGCTTTGAAAATGGAAGGAATGGGTTTTATATTACCGCCAAAGTTTCCCTTGTACAGCGGCAAGTCTAGGGATTTGCAACGCTAAAATCAGGGGTTCGATTTCCCTCGGTGGACTCAGCAGAAAGAACGATGTGGCTTTGCTATAAGAAAACACAAAAACACCAAAGAAGAAAAAACGATGTTCCAGGAAATAAGTGTTTTATCACCAGGGGATGAATATAAATTGTAGCAATAACCGAAATCTACAATTATTACATATTAATAGTGCATTTTTGTCTAGTCTTTTAAGGATTTTAAAGAATTATAAAAGTGTATAATTATAATAACCACTTAATTCTTCATTTTACATTGCCTCCTTCGCATTTCGCTCAATCCAGAGCTCATCAGGTCGATTGAGACGCAATGAGCACGGTAAACTTCGGAACACAGGCCATTTGTGGTCATAAGAAATATGGCGATACAGTGTGGCTGAAATACAATAATTTCATACTTTTCTATTTCTTGAAAATACCCAGAGAAATACGTCAAGAACATAATGTGAGAAATACAATAGGCCTAACGCTAATAACAAATGACAAGCATTATTAATTATAGTCATGTTTTGCCAGGTTCACAAAGACGTTTACACCATGACAATCGAAATGTTCATTTCGGACACCTCGTACACGTTAGGCAACGCAAGCATTACTGTGTTTCTTATAGCAAAGCCACATCGGGCTACCTGTTGAGTCCACCGAGGGAATCGATCCCTGATTTTAGTGTTGTAAATCCGTAGACTTACCGCTGTACCAGCGAGAGGCACAAACCGCTACTAAAAAAAACATTTAAAATGTATACATGATAGTGTTTTGTCAAAGAAAACTTCTGTCAGAACTTAAGTGGTGTTCAGGGGCTGATTTAGGATTAAAGATCCGGAACGGTGTTCTGCCTCTCTAGGATCGGAACTACTAGTATGTATGGTCTTGTGATTTGACCAGACTGATTTACAAGTGGATTTCACAAGTCAAACTCTCATTTTTTCAAAATCCATATTTAACCTGTGGTACTGTTTTATTTTAGATTACACAATTTCTCCGAGGTAAAAATATACAGACTTCTAAACTGAGTCTCTTTCAAAACTATTTTAATGAATTACATTATTCATCTTAGAGTATCGCACTACACCAGACTCTGATTCAATATACTAAATTCGGATGTTATTAATTAAAGCCCGCAATTCGAACTTAATAGCATGTTGAACAGAACGGTGGTTTTTTATCACTTCATAAACCAGACTTCGTTCCATTTGGAATTCAGTCTAGCTTGGCATTTAAAGTTGGGCGATATTGAAGTCCTGTTTGTTAAGAGTATTCTTGGGTTTGAATTCCAGTCTCACAAAATATGCTCGCCCTCTCAGCCGTGGGAACGTTATTGTTATAATGTCAATTCCTCTATTCGTTGGTTTAAAATGTATCCAAAAATCTAGCCCAAGATTTGGCGAAGGTTGGTGATGACTAGCTTTCTTCCCTCCGGGACGGCAAGCACAAATAGACCTCGTGTAGCTTTGCATGAAATTCGCATCTAACTAAGCAGTAAACGTTCCTCAAATCATCAGAATAATTTTGGGTGCGAAATGAACTGTTCATATTCACGAACTTAGAGTACAGTAATATGAACTTCTTTATCCTTATGTATCATCAAAGTTGCTGGTTTGTGCTGTGGAATGACGTTTCACTCCAACAGTTCTTGTACATCGAAATAATTGTTTATTTTATATGTAATGTAATATTAATTACCGATTGTGTGTTTTGTAAAACACAAAGCTGCACAATGGGCTTAGATATCCGTGTTCTACCAACCGTATATATCGAAACACATGTTTAGCGCTACAGAACCTCAAAGTTAATTCCTGGACAAATATTTGAACGGCTCTGAGTTGTTTTGATTTTATTTTCAACCCAAAGTACAAGTTTTAAGCTCCGTTATCTCTTGACCGATTGAAATCTAATCACAATTATGGAGTCAGAAGGTCAAACCTTTTCGATTGATGTATTTACCCATCCCTAAAATATCGTAGGTTTATTTACTTTAGCCCTGCCTAAGAGAATTTCAGTTTGAGGGTAAACTGTTAGAGATCCTGATGAATAATAAAACTGAATCGGGTATACCCACGCCCTACGTTTGGTATTACTGGCACAGAAAAACATAGCTAATAAAAGGATGGTGGTGGTAGAGATACCACAGATTAATTTCCTCTAATCCTGTTCTAAAGAATTCCAAGTTGTCTAAGGTGTTGATTCCTTGTTGTTTAGTGTTACCTTCTTTGTCTTTAAATATTTTGATAAACTGTAATAGACAGGTAATAGCTAAATTACCATATACCTTCTTCGTATGGACAGCATTTCTTCGAGAAGTGACCAGTGGTCAAGCATTGTTAAACGTACGTGTTAATTCAACCTCGACTCGTTATTTCAGTGAAATTACAGACTTCTTGTGTAGACTGTGTAAGGCATTGTACCTCAGAACTGACGTGATATTCAGTTGCTCAGTAAACCGGCCATATTAGGAAGTAAACAGGGCCCGGCATGGCCAAGCGTGTTAAGGCGTGCGACTCGTAATCTGAGGGTCGCGGGTTCGCATCCCCGTCGCGCCGTGGGGGCGTTATAATGTTACGGTCAATCCCACTATTCGTTGGTAAAATAGTAGCCCAAGAGTTGGCGGTGGGTGGTGATGACTAGCTGCCTTCCCTCTAGTCTTAAACTGCTAAATTAGGAACGGCTGCACAGATAGCCCTCGAGTAGCTTTGTGCGAAATTAAAACAAACAAACGGGGAGTAAACTCTAATATTCACGCATTGTAACTGGGTGTTATTAACGAATGCGCACTTAATGGCATTATATAATCTTTCATTATTTCGCCCTATTCACAAACTTCGAATTCATCGTATTCTGTTCGAATTTTATTTTTATTATTCTCCAGCTTTTGATTAAGTTGGAGTAAGAACCAGAACTTTCTACATTTTGATATTTTTTTTACTCTAGTGTAAAACCTCCAGAGGAACAAATAAAACATACTTAGTAATACGTAAAACCGAAAGTCGACAACATCTGAGTGGGGAGCTTTTGTTGTTCGATCCACAAAAAGATTCCGCTGAGACGCACTCGATGACGTATTTTCGGCATTGGTTCAAATCCTTTCGAAGAACCATTGAGAAACGAATCTCGTGCGATCCGAGTATTGAAGAAATGGAACAACTAAGAACACACAGAACGTGGAGAAAGAACGTGACAGTATTGTTATTTTATTTATTCTAGACAGTTACTCGAGCAGATATTTAATATCACACGTCATCCAGAAGAATTAATGAAATCTTCTGTTATTGGCAGGTGCAACTGGTGTACTACGAAACAAGTGTGTGGAGAACTTTGTTAGCTGGGTTTCGAGTGCAATACCTAGCTTGTGGTGAGGTATTCGTCTGTGTGTGTTGGATATATTTTATAATAAGTAATAATGTGCGCATGCTCTGTGTGTATGATAGGTTTGTGTGTCTGCGCGTGAAAGGCAGTTATGCACTTCAAATAGAATGTTTCAGTCAAGTGTTTAATAATGTATTCACTCTTCGTGTTTTACTTGTATTAAAGATTCTCGTCAAGCTGAACTTGAAGCAACTCAGCACATCACTTTAACATTGTCGTATGCAATCCTCACCTGGACTTTGTATATCCGCTGTTCATTATTATCAAAACAAAAAACAAAATCCCAGAAACAATGAGTGCGAACAGATAACGAGAGAAGAACGTGAAATTGCCATGGTAACGCCTGCAGGCACCGATGTAACTCTGTTTTAATTAATAACTGTTTCTAATATGGTAAAGTTCATCGCGTGAGAAGTTTTTAAAATGCTCGCTATATAGCCATTGGGTGCTCGGCTATAAAGTTGGGGTATTAGAAATACAGCTTGCGACGGATAACGCGAGCAATTGTTGTAATAAATAAATAAAATAAACTATTGCTTCTGTACCCGAAATCTTGATCGGCAGAGGTCGCCTTTATGGCGCAACTCGCTGCAATAAGTTCGACAAGTGGACTCCTGTCTCTTGTAATTTGTCGTTTGTGCTCGGGCAACAGCGGCATAATATATTTCATTATCTGTGGGGTTTCGGGCCCATTTACCATTATAAGAGGCCTAATGAAATTTCTTTGGTTTGCTGACTCGAGCTGTGTTTATGACCCTACAAAAGGCGAGACTGCAGTCCACAACAGAGGGTATAGACAATCAAATGATGTATTAGGCCTATATATACATCATCAATTCTCTTTACAATCTCACCTATGATGAAACAGAAGAAAATAAGCCTTTAATATATATATATAAAACTATTATTTTCCGAATTTGGAGATATTTAGACACTTTTGACAATAAAATTAGGGAAAAAAACTACTTTTTGTAGATATTTTCGGCCAACGTTTCCCGATTACGGCTCCATAAGGGTTAGTAGCAAAAGTTTTAATACTTGTACGTATATGGCATAATGTAGTATTAGGCCTATTATATTTTCAAACAACTTTTATTTTTTCAATTCCTCAGTGTCTAGATAAAGAATGTATTTTTAAAAAATATAATAGGCCTAACACAGTGCCTTATGACAAGTATAATTAGTTATATTTATGCTTCTCCAACTTGTAAAAGATTCTGATTTAACAGTTGTCGATGTAACATATGGTTTGTGTATTTGTATAGTGTCCCGACCACTGCTGTGTTTGTTGTATCACTTCTAGGCTGAAGAGTTCTGTGGATTGAACGAAACGCGTCGACATTAGATATGGCGAATATAATGTGGTTGGAATACTGTGTTTTCCCACTCTTATAAAGAAATTCCTAAATCCTTAATGGACAGAAAATAATGTTTAAAAACATAACATGCCTAATACTATAAGCCAGGTGGTTAAGACACTCGACTCTTAGTCTGAGAGTCGCGGGTTCGAATCCCGTCACGCTAAACATGCTCGCCCTCTTAATCGTGGGAGCGTTATAATGTTACTGTCAATTCCACTATTCGTTGGTAATAGTAGCCCAAGAGTTATGGATGGGTGGTGATAACTAACTGCCTTCCATCTAGTCTTACACTGCTAAATTACGGACGGCTAGCGCAGAAAGCCTTTGTGTAGCTTTGCACGAAATTCAAAACAAAACAAACCTAATACTAATGTTGTATGACAAGTATGCTAACTAAAGGAAATTCACACCATAACAGTAGTTTGTAATGGCTGTAATATTACAGTTAATATCGAATTGCAAAAGTCTCGAAGGGTACAACACCAATAGTTAAGCCGCAACGGTGAAACGTCTCCAAAAATACATAAAAAAAACACGTATCAGATCATACGGTAATGTGCCTAATGGTCAAAAAATAACTTGCAGGACACTGTTATTAATAGAAGTGATAGTTTAGTGATTTTACACCTCCTGTATCTCGAAGTGCGGTAATCCAAACTATGATATTTCCAGTGGACGTGTTCCACCAGACTGTTATTACATGCACAGAATTTCAAGGCAGTCCATTAAGAAATGCATGGCTGAGATATAAATTCTTTAGTTTTGATCCAGTTTTTTTCGCACCCGAAGCACAGAAACTTTGTTTGATAAAGAAACATATTTTTGTGTGTTTTTTTGTCAAATGTGGTACATTGATAAATCTTTACAATTTACAGTTAGGAGTCTCATTTGGTGTAAATATAGATTTTGCGCAGTCCTGCGAAAAAAGTCAGTGAGATATCGAGTCTCAACTTTTTACTGAAGCTTCATCTAAGAGTACATTCGACTGTTTTTAGTTTGTTTTTCGGATTGGAAGGTGGCTGAATTAAAACTGCAAAACAGGGCGAAAGGACTAAACAAACTAATTAGTTTCTAGTTCAAGTGTTCAGTTGAATCTTATGGGTGTACGGTTATTACTGGCACCAAATTTAAGTTTTTTGAACTTACCCTAACTAAAAGAGCGTTTATATGCAAAAACGGCTCGTTTGGGCTGAGAAAACACTTTACATAGAAGAGCGAACAACGTTTCGACCTTCTTCGGTCATCGTCATGCAAACAACAGAAAAGACACCAAAAACGACAAACCGTTGACTAACCTCATAATTAACAGATCCGACCGTCAATTAAACACAGACGAGATACATCTACTTAACAAAGGACTCAACTTCGCTATAGCACCTAGGTACATTCCAACCATAGAAATCAAAACATGTTTAGAAGACCTAGCCAGGAGACTTGTGATACTTTCTACAGAGAACAAAAACAAGGAAACAACCAAAAACAACCAACAGAAAGAAGACAACTTAGATAATTTTATTGACATCCAACAGCCAAACTTCCCAGGTAAAATTACAAATTTATATTTTCCAGAAACACCTAAAAACAACATCTTAAACGATTTTTTCAAAGAATTTTCTCACAAAACCATCAACATAATTTCACAAAACAGAAAACTGAAAAAAAACAACCTTACAAAATAGACATTAATTGCATAAAAAACCTAAAACAAGACAAAAAACATAAAATTCTAAAAGCAGATAAAGGTAACGCTATAGTCATAATGAACACGAATGAATACATCAAAAATGAATAACATCCTATCAGACACGAACAAATTTAAACCAATACACACAAATCCAACAATGACACACGAGACGCAACTGAACAAATTACTACTACAAATGAAAAAAGCCAACACAATTTCACAAACACTTTATTCCTACCTACGTAAAACCGATTCACGCACACCACAAATATACGGCATCCCCAAACCTCATAAACCAGATTGTCCATTACGACCAATAATGTCCACATATGAATCGTTTAATTACAACCTTGGTAAATACATAGCATGGGCATTCTCCAAATATGTAACATCAGCCAGCTCATTTATCAAAGACTCTTTTAATTTCAAGTCTAATCTAAATCAACTTAATCATAAAGCCTTAATGGCCAGTTTCGATGTTATATCCTCTTTACAGAAGTTCCAACCACTGAAGCCTGCAAGATAGCCTTAGAACTCTATATCCGAGACCCTAACCCAACTACAGAAATTCCCAGTAACCAGTTAGCAACCCTCATAGAATTCACCACGATAAAGACAAACTTCATGTTCAACAACCAAAACTATATACAAACAAACGGCCTAAGCATGGGCAGCCCAGTATCACCAGTTCTAGCCAATATTTTTTATGACACAAGTTGAAACACAAGCAATTAACACAGCATTACATCCACCACTATACTGGTATAGATATGTAGATGACACGGTTGCGGGATTCAAATCTACAGAACACATACTTAATTTTTCAATCACATTAACTCTATACATCCCAACATCAACTTCACATGTGAACAGGAAGAAAACAATCAAATATCATTTCTTAACCTCAAAATTACAAGAACTGATACACAATTTCAAACAGAAATCCACCGAAAAATCACCCATACTGGACTATACATTCCTTGGGACTCAGCACATGAAACAAAACAAAAACTCAACATACTAAGAAACCAAATAAACACAGCCATAAAACTATGCTCACCAGATAAAATTAACGATGAATTAGACAAAATAAAACAATGCTTCACCAGCATCAATAGGTTTCCTCCACAAACCGTAGAAAACATTATACGCACACACCTAGACAGAAGCAAATCAACCAACTAAAGTAAATACAGCTCACGAATCAAAAAACCACGAAACCATATACTGCTGTATACCATATATTCCCGACATCAGCAAACAAATAACCGACATTTGGCAAAATTAGTAACAAAATATGACATTCAATTAATACCAAATTTATTCAAAACCCGGCACAAAACTGGGTCCATACTATGTAAAACTACACTGACAAACACCACACCAACATTATTTATAAAATACAATGTGAAAACTGCCACGACTTCTATATTGGAAACAAGTAGAAAAATGGAAACCAGATTCAAAGAACATAAAAGTCACCTTCACACGTTTTCGAACACTGCAAGTCAAATAAACACAACATAACCATAGAAAACACTCAAATACTAAATATAGAAACAAACATAAACAAACGTAAATTAAAGAAGCCTTACTTATACAACAACTTAAACCCAAAATAAACCAATATAAAGGAACGCCTTTATACCTATATTAATATAATAAATAAAATTATATATTCAAACATCTAATACCGCCCTCTACATTTCGACACACAGTTACACAACCCCTTTCAAACATGTGGTCAGCTTCCGGTCAGTTACCTCTTTCTTTGTGAACCTGACGATGACCGAAGAAGGTCGAAACGTTGTTCGCTCTTCTATGTAAGTGTTTTCTCAGCCCAAACGAGCCGTTTTGCATATAAATTTCTCAACAAGTGGGTTTCTCGTCATCACTGATTAAAAGAGCGTTTAGTGTCACGTGATAGTAGCTTAACCAATTAGCGTGAATGATGATGCTTCATACAACTGTACCGATTTCATGGACTGATGATAAGAAACTGTTAATCTAAATTCCATGGCGTTACTATAAAGGAAAGTATTATCACTGTTTCAGAGAAAAAACTACCCCTTATATTTGAAATAATC
Organism: Tachypleus tridentatus; assembly: GCF_004210375.1. Taxonomy (NCBI): domain Eukaryota; kingdom Metazoa; phylum Arthropoda; class Merostomata; order Xiphosura; family Limulidae; genus Tachypleus; species Tachypleus tridentatus. Next base: position 105,327,204 of record NC_134827.1, read on the forward strand.
TGATTGATTCTTTAAAGTATAGGCTTGTTCCGAATAATAGGGTTGTGATCCTAAAGCTAACGTTGGTTACGATTGAGTGTCACTTTCTTACTTGCTGTGGTTTGTTGGTGTATATTGGCAAAGTAGTAATATTAATCAAAACACTTTGTGTTGAAAAAAAAGTGTCCCCATAAAAGAATTCAGCGCGTGACTTATAAGATGAAACCAAAACTGGCGACCAGACTGGTCAGTCACACTTATAAGAACTTTCCAGCAAATAATGATTTATTAGTTAGCCAGGTCGTGTTTTTGTTTTGTTTTATCCACAAACATGCTCCAAACTGAACAACAGAAAATGCGGCTTGGCTAACTAATGAATCAATATTTGTTCTTAAACTTCTTATCAGTGTGACGATCAGTTTGGTCGCCAGTTTTGGTTCTATTCCTTTAAGATGTCTTTGATTATTCTTGTCTTGACAGTAAAAAGTTATTTTATTGCTGGTATATATAAGATGCATCTCGTTTGCGCATGCGCTGAAGGTGAATTGTGTTGATATTTTAAAACTACTCAATGTCAAAGCAAACTATGAAATCGAATCAAAAGCTGAATTATTCAAACTTCATAAGATCATGCAGCTCTATATACAAACACATCAAAGTCTTAGAATTACACAGGAAAGCACTAAAGAAAACAATAAACCTGACAGATCGGGAAATTGACAGCCCAGCCCAGAAGAATGGAGAGGGTGGAACGT
>NC_134827.1:105328437-105408672 GCF_004210375.1 Tachypleus tridentatus
AACGTACAGAAGTTGATGTACAACTGTCGTGTTTAGCTGGAAATAATTCGAATTTTCTTATCCAACGTAGAGACAGTCGCGCCAGTAAGTAACATTCGTGTTTGTAACATTTTGTAGTGTCAGTACAAATACGTATTTACTTACTGGCTACGAATCTCCACAGTATTATGTTAGTGTAATATACTGAAGACGTATCTCCACCGTATTATGTTAATATATTACAATGACCACTTATCTCCGTCGTATTATGTTAATATATTATAATGAACACGAATCTCTATTGTATATTATAATATAGAAGACGTATCTCCATCGTGTTATGTTAATATATAAAACGACCACGTATCTCCACCGTATTATGTTAATATATTGTAATGAACATGAATCTCCATTGTATTATGTTAATATATTATAATATACTGAAGATGTATTTCCATCGCCTTATGTGCGTATATTACAACAATGACCGTATTTCCATCGTATTATGATGATAATACATTATAATATACTGAAGACGTATCTCATCGTGTTATGTTAATATATTACAATGACCACGTATTTTCATCGTGTTATGATAATATATTATAATATATTGAAGACGTATCTCCATCGTGTTATGTTAATATATTACATTGTGCTGAAAACATTACTATCATTATACTGGATTAAAATTGTTTTTTTTTATTACATGGGTATCGTGCTGTTCCTACACTAAATATATAATTAGATATGATAATTAGATTTTCATACTGTAGCTTTCACTATCGATCATAAAATTCACAGAGAAAAATAACCTTCGTACACTTTTGTTGTATTGGAGATCAAAGGCTTTAATTATGCACGTGTTGTTAAGTACAAAAGGCTGAGTTCTACGTCTTGTTAAGTAGAAAAGGCTTAGTGTCCCATGTGTTCTTAAGTAGAAAGGTTTAGTGTCCCATGTGTTCTTAAGTAGAGAAGGTTTAGTGTTCCATGTGTTCTTAAGTAAAGAAGGCTTAAGTGTCCATGTGTTCTTAAGTAGAGAAGGTTTAGTGTACTATGTGTTCTTAAGTAGAAGGCTAAAGTGTTTCGTGTATTCTTAAGTAGAGAAGGCTTAGGTACCACTATGTGTTCTTAAGTAAAGAAGGTGCTCAGTCTTTAATATTTTGTTTTTTATTTTTAGGGTTGCTTGAATAGCTTTAGTAAAGTCCAAAGTTTCTTTATTATGCATTGATGTAACAAACTATATAAGAGGAAACGTTCTTTTTTTCGTACCTAGATGATGAAGAGCTGTCTTTCAAACAATATATTCTTATGCCTATAAATGTTTAGTTTAGGTGTTTGTGTATAACCCAGTTGAGTGTTACGTTGCTAAAGAAGCCCGAGTGAAGACGTAGATTTCATTATCACAAACTAGTTATGGTTGCGAAAAACGAAACAAGAGAACACGAAAATATGTATTAACAGCTATCGTATTTACAAGTATAAGACAGTGTAATGCCCCCTGGTGGATTGAAGGTACGTTTACGGAGTGTTCAACGCTAAAACTCGAGGTTCGATTCTTGGTGATGAACAAGAAGATGGCCCAGTGTTTTAAAACAAAGGACGTAGAAGACACTATAATACACATATATATATATTTAAAACCATGTTCGACAGGCAGTGACTTTCGTTTTAGAAAAACATACAGAACATTTTATTAGGTTTAACAACTTTCATATCTAATACAGTTGCAAGATTGTTCGATTATTAAACTTATACTACCTTGGGCTTTCTAAGAACTCAGAGGTGTGCCTGAAAACGCTAAAAATTGGATTTCAAAACTCACAATGGGTAGATAATAGAAAGTGCATTGCGTAGATTTGCGCTTAACAGCAAACAAATAAATCGCTACTTGTATCAAAGCTATGTTCCCATGATGGACCTCTGCAGTAATTATCAAACATCAAAACCATTCTTGATAAAACAACATTTCTTAATAATCAACGTTGACTTTTTCTGCCGAGAGGAGAACTTTGCATTTATTAAACGTCCGTATTAAGATAAAACTAATAATACAGAGCCGTACTGTTAAGACAGACTTCATTACAAGCGATATGACGCACTCTCATTTCAAAGCGACGCCTATTGTTCCTGTTTGTGTTAATATTTTCCGTATCCATACACTATGTTCTCGAAAATCATTCACCATAGAGCCTGCGGTTCACTGAACGTGTTACACCTTTCAGCAATCCCACTATTCGTTGGGGGGGGAAAAAAAGAGTAGCCCATTGGTAATGATTAGCTGCCGAAGTTAGCGAAGATAGCCGTCGTGTAGCTCTGCGCGAGGTTCAAAACAAACCAATGAAAATTCGTGATGACGATAAATCTACTTGAAGTAAAAACATATCTCAGAACGACTGGTATAGGTATTAACACTTTTATTAATAAAGCAGAAAACAACGTTCCGACCTTCCTAGGTCATCTTCAGATTAGCAAATTTTGTTTCTCTGTTTTATTAGTAAAAGTGTTAATACCCAAACCACCCCTCCTGAGGTACACACCAAGAACACTTTACACAGTGACGTATATTACTAGTAGTTATCTCGATAAAAGGTATAATTATAATGTATGTGCTACTCAACTTTATCTACATTGAAAGACGAACAACCGTTTTAATGATATGAAAAACCACGATCCACTACCTATTAATCCTATTAAAATCTGTATGAACTAACTGGAGAGTGGTGTTTTCAAGTGCAGATGTAAGTCTTGTAAAAAACAACACACAACAACGCATTCGATTTGCGTTTTAATATCATTCAGAAATATATATACAATGACATAACTTAGTACCATTTTAATGTTATCTAAAACTACACATAATGATAGAAGGTACCACCACTTTAATGTTATCTAAAACTAGACATAACGACTTAACTTAGTACAACTTTGATGTCATATAAAACTACACATAATGACAGAACTTAGTACCACTTTAATGTTGTCTAAAACAACACATACTGACAGAACTTAGTATCACTTTAATGTTATCTAAAACTACACATAATGACAGAACTTAGTACCACTTTAATGTTATCTAAAACTACACATAATGACAGAACTTAGTACCACTTTAATGTTATCTAAAACTACACATAATGACAGAACTTAGTACCACTTTAATGTTATCTAAAACTATACATACTGACAGAACTTAGTACCACTTTAATGTTATCTAAAACTAGACATAATGACATAACTTAGTACCACTTTAATGTTATTTAAAACTACACATAATGACATAACTAAGTACCACTTTAATGTTGTCTAAAACAACACATACTGACAGAACTTAGTATCACTTTAATGTTATCTAAAACTACACATAATGACAGAACTTAGTACCACTTTAATGTTATCTAAAACTATACATACTGACAGAACTTAGTACCACTTTAATGTTATTTAAAACTACACATAATGACATAACTTAGTACCACTTTAATGTTGTCTAAAACTACACATAATGACAGAACTTAGTATCACTTTAATGTTATCTAAAACTAGACATAATGACAGAACTTAGTACCACTTTAATGTTGTCTAAAACTACACATAATGACAGAACTAAGTACCACTTTAATGTTGTCTAAAACAACACATACTGACAGAACTTAGTACCACTTTAATGTTATTTAAAACTACACATAATGACATAACTTAGAACCACTTTAATGTTGTCTAAAACTACACATACTGACAGAATTTAGTACCACTTTAATGTTATCTAAAACTAGACATAATGACAGAACTTAGTACCACTTTAATGTTATCTAAAACTACACATAACGACTTAACTTAGTACAACTTTGATGTCATATAAAACTACACATAATGACAGAACTTAATATCACTTTAATGTTATCTAAAACTAGACATAACGACTTAACTTAGTACAACTTTGATGTCATATAAAACTACACATAATGACAGAACTTAGTACCACTTTAATGTTATCTAAAACACATACTGACAGAACTTAGTACCACTTTAATGTTGTCTAAAACTACACATAATGACAAAACTTAGTATCACTTTAATGTTATCTAAAACTAGACATAACGACTTAACTTAGCACAACTTTGATGTCATATAAAACTACACATAATGACAGAACTTAGTACCACTTTAATGTTATCTAAAACAACACATACTGACAGAACATAGTACCACTTTAATGTTGTCTAAAACTACACATACTGACAGAACTTAGTACCACTTTAATGTTGTCTAAAACTACACATAATGACAGAACTTAATATCACTTTAATGTTATCTAAAACTAGACATAACGACTTAAATTAGTACAACTTTGATGTCATATAAAAATACACATAATGACAGAACTTAGTACCACTTTAATGTTATCTAAAACAACACATACTGACAGAACTTAGTACCAATTTAATGTTGTCTAAAACTACACATAATGACAGAACTTAGCATCACTTTAATGTTATCTAAAACTAGACATAACGACTTAACTTAGCACAACTTTGATGTCATATAAAACTACATATAATGACAGAACTTAGTGCCACTTTAATGTTGTCTAAAACAACAAATACTGACAGCACTTAGTACCACTTTAATGTTGTCTAAAACTATACATACTGACATTACTTAGTACCACTTTAATGTTATTTAAAACTACACATACTGACAGAACTTAGTACCACTTTAATGTTATCTAAAACTAGACATAATGACAGAACTTAGTACCACTTTAATGTTATCTAAAACTATACATAACGACTTAACTTAGTACAACTTTGATGTCATATAAAACTACACATAATGACAGAACTTAGTACCACTTTAATGTTATTTAAAACTACACATAATGACAGAACTTAGTACCACTTTAATGTAATCTAAAACTATACATACTGACATTACTTTTAGTACCACTTTAATGTTATCTAAAACAACACATACTGACAGAACTTAGTACCACTTTAATATTGTCTAAAACAACACATACTGACAGAACTTAGTACCACTTTAATGTTATTTAAAACTACACATAATGACAGAACTTAGTACCACTTTAATGTTATCTAAAACTACACATAATGACAGAACTTAGTACCACTTTAATGTAATCTAAAACTATACATACTGACATTACTTAGTACCACTTTAATGTTATCTAAAACAACACATACTGACAGAACTTAGTACCACTTTAATATTGTCTAAAACAACACATACTGACAGAACTTAGTACCACTTTAATGTTATTTAAAACTACACATAATGACATAACTTAGAACCACTTTAATGTTGTCTAAAACTATACATACTGACATTACTTAGTACCACTTTAATGTTATCTAAAACAACACATACTGACAGAACTTAGTACCACTTTAATGTTGTCTAAAACTACACATACTGACAGAATTTAGTACCAATTTAATGTTATCTAAAACTACACATAACGACTTAACTTAGTACAACTTTGATGTCATATAAAACTACACATAATGACATAACTTAGTACCACTTTAATGTTATTTAAAACTACACATAATGACAGAACTTAGTACCACTTTAATGTTATCTAAAACTACACATAATGACATAGTACCACTTTAATGTTGTCTAAAACTACACATACTGACAGAATTTAGTACCACTTTAATGTTATCTAAAACTAGACATAATGACAGAACTTAGTACCACTTTAATGTTATCTAAAACTAAACATAATGACGGAACTTACGACCGCTTTAATGTTATCTAAAACTATACATAATGACAGAACTTACCACCACTTTAATGTTATCAAAAACTACACATAATGACATAGGTGGTCAGAGTCAAAGGGTATGAAATGGCCACCGCAGGTCTGTGTGTGGGTTAGGGCTCCGATCCTGGTCTTTGAGTTCTATTTTCGTCTCGACGAAGGTCGTGGTTGAAGTGATTCGTACCGACTCAAAGTAGTTACCTATAGCGAACTTTGCCCTGAATCGGTACAAACCGCCCCTAAACCACGCTGGACATTCTGAACTTCCAAACATATTGCCAAGTTCTTAAGAAAAGTACAATAATAATAAAAATAACACCGACTCTCATCACAAATACAAACATTAGAAATACACTTAATAATCGTTAACTAAAAACATTATCGATTCATAGTGCCAGAAACTCGTGTTCGTCATTTTGGTAAGCTCGTTTTCTTTGAGTAGAAAGTACTTTAAATCTGCTCTAAAGTGTCTCGAGGTGGAAACACATCAGATATCCTACCTACATTCTGTTCTGTCCCAAATAGACAAAAAAAAAAAAGTCTGGGGCGGAAAGTCTTGTATGAGTAACAACAAAACAAGAGACTAATCGGAGGTAAGAGGATTTGCCCAATTTTCATTTTTCTGAAAGCCTGTAACCGAAACAAAACTAAAAGATTCAATACAATGAAAGCTTTCTCAGTGAAAATTGCGATTGTTTTTTTACTTAGTGACCAATCAGTCAGATGACCCTCATTATACTGAAGTGGACCGTTTGTGACCAAGAGTTTGTTAAATTTGCCTATAGACAAGAACGTTTCAGGTTTAACAACAGATTAGACAAGAACGTTTCAGGTTAAAGAAAGACGTTGAAACAATCTCAGGAAATCTGGACCTTACGTTTTATTAATCGGGGAAGAACTACATTGGGCAAATTATGTGATTAAAACAAAAATTAGGGTTAAAGATCAGTTGTCTTAGGCTTAGCTCATTATTACCTGCGTAGCTTCCTGGTTCAGAACATCCTGTTATTCCGTCCTAACGCCAGGTTCATTACTGAATAGACGAAAGTAATGGATCTCTAGCCATGTATAAAGATCTTATGGGCTTCATAATAGTACATCGGTTTTCACATGTAAAAACCACTTTGATTGGCTCTTTGATCCCCGCCTCGAAAATATATGGCAAATAAGGTTCGTTGAAAATATGCGTTCTCTAATTAATATAGAAGCTGGATTCCCTAGAGTGTCAGATACGCTTTGAGAAGGTCTGGCGAGGTTTCTCTCATGGAGCCGAAGTATTCATACAGTCAATACGTATTTCCTATGAATACACTGTACACACAGAATCGCTTAAGATATGTCCAAACTTCACTCGAATAGTTGTTCTCTGGGAAATTATAATTTTAAAACTGCAAGAAAGACAATGAAAACCGTTTGTAACTTTCAAATTATGTAACCCCCTTTTTGAAACGTTGCTAAGCAATCCATCCTAAAACTACGGAAAATACAAATACACAATTGTGTTGTCTATTTCTGACGTTCAAGATACTATTGAAAGTGGCGTCAAAACAGGAAGTTATTATAACAAAAGATGTTTGATGAGCCACGACAGCATGACATTCTTGAGTAAAATAAATACAAATCCGAACAACAGATGGCAGTGTTGATATTTAGTTCAATTATTTGGATACTATCGCATCACGAGAAAGGGTTCTGGCCCAAAACATTGAGATAAATAATCAACACTGCCATCTGTTGTTTGAATTTTTATTAACTTCAAGAGAAACTTTAACCATTTAAATATTTATTCTATGTTGTCATTTCTTTTTATTTAAATAAAAAAATATTCTGCGTTGAAGTATATTCATTATTAACTAACATTTCAATATTTTATAAACATTTGTTCCTTACACACTTCGTGTAAAAATTTAAAAGAAATTCTGCGATCAGAAAAGATAAATATTCTATTAGAAAAATATATAACGGATCTGTGTGTAACACTAATAACTACAAAATTACTGATATATCGTTTCAATATCAATGTTTCTCTTGCTCAAGACAAAACGTATACAGTTAACAAAATGCTGTATAGGAAAACATTATCACGTTTATTTAACTACACGTGTCTCAGATATTTAAAAAATATATATTTTTATGTGCTGTCAACACAAGATGAAAACTGATACAGTAGAACTATAGATTTATCACCACAGGATCGAAACTGATACAGTAGAACTATAGATTTATCACCACAGGATCGAAACTGATACAGTAAAACTATAGAATCACCACCACAGGATCAAAACAAATACAGTAGAACTATAGAATCATCACCACAGGATCAAAACCAATACAGTAAAACTATAGAATCACCACCACAGGATCAAAACAAATACAGTAAAACTATAGAATCATCACCACAGGATGAAAACTGATACAGTAGAACTATAGAAATCACCAACACAGGATGAAAACTGATACAGTAGAACTATAGAATTGTCACCACAGGATGAAAACTGATACAGTAGAACTATAGAATCATCACCACAGGATCAAAACAAATTCAGTAGAACCATAGAATCATCATTACAGGATCAAAACTGATACAGTAGAACTATAGAATCGTCACCACAGGATGAAAACTGATACAGTAGAACTATAGAATCATCATCACAGGATCAAAACAAATTCAGTAGAACCATAGAATCATCACCACAGAATGAAAACTGATACAGTAGAACTATAGAATCATCACCACAGGATCAAAACAAATACAGTAGAACTATAGAATCACCACCACAGGATGAAAACTGATACAGTAGTACTATAGAATCATCATCACAGGATGAAAACTGATATAACAGAACTATAGAATCGTCACCACAAGATGAAAACTGATACAGTAGAACTATAGAATCATCACCACAGGATGAAAACTGATACAGTAGAACTATAGAATCGTCACCACAGGATGAAAACTGATACAGTAGAACTATAGAATCATCATCACAGGATCAAAACAAATTCAGTAGAACCATAGAATCATCATTACAGGATCAAAACTGATACAGTAGAACTATAGAATCACCACCACAGGATAAAAACTGATATAACAGAACTATAGAATCGTCACCACAAGATGAAAACTGATACAGTAGAACTATAGAATCATCACCACAGGATGAAAACTGATACAGTAGAACTATAGAATCGTCACCACAGGATGAAAACTGATACAGTAGAACTATAGAATCATCACCACAGGATCAAAACAAATTCAGTAGAACCATAGAATCATCATTACAGGATCAAAACTGATACAGTAGAACTATAGAATCACCACCACAGGATGAAAACTGATATAACAGAACTATAGAATCGTCACCACAAGATGAAAACTGATACAGTAAAACTATAGAATCATCACCACAGAATGAAAACTGATACAGTAGAACTATAGAATCTTTCACCACAGGATCAAAACAAATACAGTAGAACTATAGAATCACCACCACAGGATGAAAACTGATACAGTAGAACTATAGAATCATCACCACAGGGTGAAAACTGATACAGTTGAACTATAGAATCACCACCACAGGATCAAAACAAAACAGTAGAACTACAGAATCATCACCACAGGGTGAAAACAGATATAGTAGAACTATAGAATCATCATCACAGGATCAAAACTGATACAGTAGAACTATAGAATCATCACCACAGGATGAAAACTGATACAGTAGAACTATAGAATCACCACCACAGGATGAAAACTGATACAGTAGAACTATAGAATCAACACCACAGCATGAAAACTGATACAGTAGAACTGTAAAATCATCACCACAGGATGAAAACTGATACAGTAGAACTATAGAATCATCATCACAGGATGAAAACTGATACAGTAGAACTATAGAATCATCACCACAGGATGAAAACTGATACAGTAGAACTATAGAATCAACATCACAGGATGAAAACTGATACAGTAGAACTATAGAATCATCACCACAGGATCAAAACTGATACAGTAGAACTATAGAATCACCACCACAGTATGAAAACTGATACAGTAGAACTATAGAATCAACACCACAGGATGAAAACTGATACAGTAGAACTATAAAATCATCACCACAGGATGAAAACTGATACAGTAGAACTATAGAATCATCATCACAGGATGAAAACTGATACAGTAGAACTATAGAATCATCACCACAGGATCAAAACTGATACAGTAGAACTATAGAATCATCACCACAGGATCAAAACTGATACAGTAGAACTATAGAATCATCACCACAGGATCAAAACTGATACAGTAGAACTATAGAATCATCACCACAGGATCAAAACTGATACAGCAGAACTATAGATTCATCACCACAGGATGAAAACAGTCTTAGCAGAATGGTGTATGAACAATATACACATCTGGTTATAAAAGTGATTAACTTTTGGACGAGCCGATGTTACCAGTTTACCACTGGTCGAAGTTACTAGGTTACCAGCGAACAAGTTACCATTTTTAAGTTCTTTAATTGAGTTTGTTTGGAATGTTATTCGAAACATTCTTTGTGCCTATATAACAGTAAGCGTTTTCAGTCTGTAATAACTACATATCGTACAGACAGAACGAAGAATCAGTTGGTTTCAGTTTATGGATCACTAACGAAGCGTAAACCATAGTGTAATAAATTTCCGAGTACCTTTTAATGTGGCATCAGTATTATAAGTGGTTATCTAATTATCAACATACTTTACTTATATACAACTAATGAAAAAACTGTTTTATGAAAGTGTTATTTGTTATACGGAAACACCAGAAACATCGCACGTGAAAGGAAGCGGCTTACCTTACCAGAAGCAGACCAACCACTCTCGTCTTCGAAGGCCTTATAAGATACACTGTTTAAGCATGTACGGCTTACAACATATATCAGGGGTCTTCGAATTTTGTAATTAAGTTCTGAAATCGAAACAATTCCTGAAGCAGCGCCTCCTCGTTGTAAAATACAAAAACAGGAAATAACGTTTTCTGTCCGACATGTTTAAAATCATTCTGCACGATCGGAACCTACACTTCCTGTCATTATCGTGACAGTGGATCGAAAAGCTTGATGCAAGATGGGAAAAAATAAATTGTATTTTGTTTATAAGTTGATCTTCAGGTGGCCCACCATCGGAATAACTCATTAGAAAATCTCATCCATCATTAACAAAGACACGGGACGTATAATTATTCTTTTCAAACCTGTATGTATTTCTTATTTCACTCTGGCGTCTTAACCATGGTACGTTTTTCTATCTTATTTTGGCGTCAGTGATCACTAGTAACTGAATTAGAGAATGCAAGGTAACCATTTGGATGTATAATATTTGCCTGTGTGTCATAACTTATCAAAATTACGAACAGTTTTCGAAATCTTTGTGAGGTGTCAATTTCTTAACTGTCCTCAATTTTTAAGATTATGTTGTTTTATTATAATACAAAACGTAACCTCCTATAACAGTTGAGCAACGGTTGTTGTGAAAATTATAAAAAACACTATAGTAATATGGCGACACTTTGATGAAACAGTTGTAATTTATTGTAAACTGCTGCATTAGGTCTTCCCAGTCTGTAGATTTACAATGCTAGAAGCCGGGTTTCGATACCCGTAGTGGTTAGAGCACATAATTTGTTGTAAAACTGTGGGTTGTAAGGTCAAGGTTCGAGCCACAATATGGCGATAAGCATGCTCTCCACTTTCAGCGATTGTGTAACTCTAAGAGACAGCCCTATTATTTGGTTAACAACAATCACGGAGTCATTGGGTGCTGCTGCTGGTTGACCTTCCACGGGTCAGCAATATTAAATTAGGACAGCTACGCTTGGAGCCTGAGGTTCCTGACATGACCATCGTCAACGTGTCAGCTCTGTTCAAGTCGAAAATGAAAAATCCTTATGAAATAACACAATACGTAGTTATATCTAGATGGGATAACCAAAATGTCGTAAATATCAAACGATACCGACTACTCGAGCGGAATGTAAAATAGTAGACAACATAAAGTTGGAAAACACAATAAAGGTCAAAATATACTGACACCAACCTTGATTATATTGGGTAACACCGGCAATGTGCACATAAAGACAAAAGCATTCAGTCATAAGTTCGTGTCAAACGACAGAACAAAAGCATTCAGACATAAGTTCGTGTCAAACGACAGAAAGTCTAAAGGTCACTTTTAAGCACCATTAAGGCCTTGAAGTTTGGTTGTGTAAACACCAGAGTCCCGATGAAGGTCTTTGGTTTTATTAAAACCAAATCAGCAGCACAATAATCTAATCACAATATTACTTTACGACAGCAAATCAGCGAATGTAACTGGAATCAATATATTTCAACCTGTGAAGTTGGACAGTGGAAGGAGTTCTTTTAACAATGAACCTAATTTAAACTAACGAATGTTTCTTTCGATCCTGTGTGGGAAGTGATGATCAGGTTTGTATCCTACACTAACAGAAAGACCGCTTCGGTTGCTTGTAGTTCACAGCAATCAACAATAGACCCACGTAGCCCTACGATTTCTTATGGTTCACAGGAATCAACAATAGACCCACGTAGCCCTACGATTTATTATGGTTCACAGGAATCAATAACACATCCACGTGATCCTCCTGTTTCTCATGGTTCATAGAAATTAACAACATATCCACGTGGCCCTCCAGGTTCTCACAGCTAATAGAAATCATTAATAAACCCACGTGACCCTACGTCACGTTTATCATCATTCATAAAAATCAACAATAGACCCATATGGTCCTCCGATTTCACATGGTTCATAGTAATAAACAACTGATCCATGTAGTTATCACGGTTCATAGCAATAGACAAATAGACTCGCGTGGCCCTATGGTTTATCATGGTTCATAGCAATCGACAACAGACCCACGTGGCCCTCCGCTTTCTGTGGTAACAACTAACTCCCGAAAAGAGCTATACTTTACCTTGTATAGATGGATTTTTCTCTGTACGAAAACACACATTTACAAGATAAACCTACTACAAGCTTAATTCTGGGTTTTGTACTGAACACTTAAACATCAAAGGTACTTCCAACCCTCTTTTGGTAATTATCCGTCAATAATTATCGTTTAGGTATTAAATACCTTATCTAATTTAACCACATTAAGGTTCTCAGTTTATACGTTGCTAAATTAACTCAGTTCCAAAGAATCACTCTAGTAAACTGAGATACTTTCTATCAGAGTTGGGCCCGGCATGGCCAAGCGTGTTAAGGCGTTCGACTCGTAATCCGAGGATCGCGGGTTCGAGTCCCCGTCGCACCAAACATGCCCGCCCTTTCAGCCGTGGGGGCGTTATAATGTTACGGTCAAGCCCACTATTCGTTGGTAAAAGAGTAGCCCAAGATTTGGCGGTGGGTGGTGATGACTAGCTGCCTTACATTGCTAAATTAGGGACGGCTAGCACAGGTAGCCCTCGTGTAGCTTTGCGCGAAATTCAAAAACAAAGAATTCTTTCAGAATCCCCCACAGTAACCTTTATTTTTAAATTATTAATCTTTTCAATTTCTTTCTCATAGTTCTTCCTGCAATTTATTATTGTTGAGCATATGTAGTTGTAGTAACCAGGTAGGATTTCTTTCTGTTATCTTGTTAACGGTAAAACAACCTAATGGGCTATCTGCATCGTTCCCATCCCAAATATTTAACCCTGATTTATTTAGCGTTATAAGCCCATTAGCTTACCACTGTGCAATCTAGGGACAGTAGAAATAATTGAATTTTAAATACCTCGATGGTTTTATTTTCATTTTCGTTTTAACACTCTAGGTGTCGCGACAAATTTTGAAATATTATGTTCCAAAAGGTGCTGATTGGTAGAAATAAACTACTTGACTCTACTATTCAGAATCTTTTTTCAAATCTGAAATACATGTAGCATGAAAACGATATAGCTGGATATAGCAGTAATGGTTTTAGAGGTTTCAGCGTTCCCATATTCTCCAGAATCAATATCATATATCTTGCTGTCTTCTAATCTAATACGATTTTGACCTCTGACTCACTTGTCCTTCTAAGTACTCTTGTTTCAGCATCATTTCTTTGTTTCCAATTAATATAAATTGCTTTATTCGAGCATGAATCTAAAAAGTTTTTGTTTGTTTTGAATTTCGCGCAAAGCTACTCGAGGACTATCTGCGCTAGCCGTCCCTAATTTAGCAAGGTAAGACTAGAGGGAAGGCAGCTAGTCATCACTACCCACTGCCAACTCTTGTGCTACTCTTTTACCAATGAATAGTGGGACTGACCGTAACAATATAACACCTCTACGGCTAAAAGGGCAAGCATGTTTGGTGTGACATGGATTCGAACCCGCGATTAAGGGTACTCGAACAATAAAGCTTGTGAACTCGTTGAATAAACGTGTGTTAAGTATGGATTAACCCTCAAATTATCGACTTGTTTTTATATCGTTGACAAGATCAACCTATTACGTCATATTTAGTTATTTTGTTTCTGTGACACTTAGTGTAATAAACTGACCAGAAATTGAGTAAATATATTTAAGAAAATTCAACATAATTATTTTGAGTTTTTGGTTTCAAATATTCACATAATTAATCACTGAGCCCAAAATTTGAAATTAGATTTTTATATTTTAGGAATTTGGGCAATGCTTCATGATGGACAAGTGTGCACACATTCATTCGTAATTTTGTGATGATGGATTACAGGAAAGCAGATAGTAAATAGCACACGCCTTGGGTATTCTTGTGTAGTCAGTTCGTGGGATTTGACTGTCACTCTTATACCTGTAGGATTCAAGTTTCGCTCACGCTAACCGCTGGACCACGTACGATTCCATGAGAAAATAACAAATTAATACATTTTACAAATAAAGAAAACCAAATAATATAATGCAACGACATGAACAAAAGAGAAATAGAAACTGAACGTTTTACCGAAAAATATGACTAGCTATTGGTTCGTTATTAAGGTAAAAATATGACTAGCTATTGGTTCGTTACTAAGGTAAGAATATGACTAGCTATTGGTTCGTTACTAAGGTAAATATATGACTATCTATTGGTTCATTAATAAGATAAAAATATGACTAGCTATTGGTTCGTCACTAAGGTAAGAATATGACTAGCTATTGGTTCGTTACTAAGGTAAATATATGACTATCTATTGGTTCATTAATAAGATAAAAATACTACCAGCTATTGATTATTTAATAAGATAAAAATATGACTAGCTGTTGGTTCATTAATAAGATAAAAATATGACTAGCTATTGGTTCGTCACTAAGGTAAAAATACTACCAGCTATTGATTATTTAATAAGATAAAAATATGACTAGTTGTTGGTTATTTAATAAGATAAAAATATAACTATCTATTGTTTCGTTGCTAAGATAAAAATACGACTAGCTATTGGTTGTTTGATAAGGTAAAATATGACTATTGGTTCGTTACCAAGATAAAAATACGTTTAGCTATTGGTTCGTTACTAAGACAGAAATACACCTAATTATTGGTTCGTTAATAAGATAAAAGCCAAATTAATAGTATTCGCAGTCGTGCGGGCTTAATAAAAGTTTTTGTTTCTATTGACCTTAAATAAACTTCCGTGTATTCTGCGTTACTGTATAATAATTATTAACACAAGGCTTACCTACGTGGATAGAACTGTATCTATCTACCCTCACTTGTGTTTACTGTCAGGTTTGATAAATACTTCATTTAGAAATTAATGAAGCGGGAAAGCGTCTGTTGTTTGTTTTAATATTGAGATAATAAAGAGAAACGTATAAAGTTAAGGAATAATAAGTGAAATTCTTCTGGTCTTCACTATCGGGTATAGAAGAAAAATCCATGGTTTCATCTATGCAGGACTAAAGTGAAATCCATGGTTTCATCTATGCAGGACTAAAGTGAAATCCATGGTTTCATCTATGCAGGACTAAAGTGAAATCCATGGTTTTATATATGCAGGACTAAAGTGAAATCCATGGTTTCATCTATGCAGGACTAAAGTGAAATCCATGGTTTCATCTATGCAGGACTAAAGTGAAATCCATGGTTTTATATATGCAGGACTAAAGTGAAATCCATGGTTTCATCTGTGCAGGACTAAAGTGAAATCCATGGTTTCATCTATGGAGGACTAAAGTGAAATCCATGGTTTCATCTATGCAGGACTAAAGTGTCCATTAATGTTTTTCTTTTTCTGATGCTGAATAAATGCGTAACCCCCTTAACATATATACACACAGTAAACTAGCTTTTGGCGTTGTTTTAAGCATAAAAATATACTACGAGCTGGCTTCGCTCTGTCAGTTGGGGGGAAATCAAACCTCCGACTTAGACTTACGGCTGAACAATCGCAAACTCAATGCTTCTTTGTTAACTAAAAAAATTAACAAATAATTATGTCACGTTGTCCTATCTGCTTCTCTTAGAGTTCGTTGTTTGTTTTGCAGTTGTAGTATTCTAACAAAGACGCTCGGCATGGTCACGTGGTTAAGGCGTTCGACTTGCAATCTGAGGGTCCCGGGTACGAATCCCCGTCGCACCAAACACGTTCGCCCTTTCAATCGTGAGGGCGTTATAATGTGACAGTCAATCCCACTATTCGTTGGTAAAAAAGTAGCACAAGAGTTGGCGGTGCGTGGTGATGACTAGCTGCCTTCCCTCTAGTCTTCCACTGCTAAATTAGGGACGGCTAGCACAGATAGCCCTCGTGTAGCTTTGCGCGAAATTCAAAAACAAAGAAACTAAGAAAAACTGCGTGACATCCCACCGCAGTAACACAGCGGAAAGGCTTACAACGCTGAAAACTGAGTTTCGATACCTGTGAAGGGCAGAGCGCAGAAAGCCCGTTGTGCTATTTTGTGCCTAACTTCAAACAAAGCCTGCACTTCAATCGTCTTAAATAAAATATTTACTAGTAAAACATACAAAAAAGCTTTAATACTGACACAAACATAAATTTTCATGCGTCGAAAATACTGACTTGAAAAATCTGGTTTTTGCCCTTTTTGAGTCCTTTTAGGAGAAGGAATCAGAGGCCACAAAAAAGCATAATTTTGGGGGGTTTAATCGATTATTTGGTCATATGTTGACTAACTTACATGGGATTTGGTACAAAGATACTTTTCTGCAGGTTCCAAACATCGACAAACAAAAATTGTGGACTTGCCAATTTTAGCAGGCCAGAAAATAGTTTTAATTGATTTTTTTATATAATTATTCCGATATATTTCTGTCAACTTGCATGAGATTTGGTATATTTCAAGATCCCGTACAGAGATCTTGACTATTTGGAAAACTTCGTCCTTGGTTTAATATTTTCAGTGAGTTACCCCAGTGGGAACTCTTCTGATTTATAAAGATAAAATCAGGTATTCAATACCCTTCGGTGGATACACCAGACAGCTCGATGTGGCTGCTTTGTTATAAGAAAACAAAAACTTTACAGGATTTCTCGTGAACGATCCATATGTGTATACTGTATATCAACCAACTTACGTGGGAATTTATGCAAAGATTCAACTTTCTAAGTCCCAAACAGCGACACAGATTGTTTTTTCAGTGTTTTCCACGGTTTTTTCTGACCATGGGGCTGCGTGACTTAAACGTGTTGCATTAGCCCTTGAATGTGGGGCTCTTATGTTCTCTCTATCTTCTTGGTTCACAGTCTGAAACTTGGGGTCTCTTGACATAGTCGTTTAGCTATTATGTGTTGTGCAAGTCGACAAACCTTCAACCGTAAAGAAAAGTTAGATTCAGTAGCAAATATGCGATTTATTTGTGTGGGAAAAAAATAACCGAGATAGTTATGAATATATTATCAAATAAGATGTGATGTAGTGACAACTATAAAAATACTTATAAAACACCAATGTGAAAAAATAAACTACACAACGTGTGCAAGCTAATATATCATACTTGTAAAACATAGGCGTAGCTGTGTAAATACTATATTCTGGTAAAACAATGGTATACTTAGGAATATAACACCACGTAAAATAATGGTATACTTATGAATATAACACCACGTAAAATAATGGTATACTTATGAATATGGCCTGGCATGGCCAAGCGCGTAAGGCGTGCTACTCGTAATCCGAGGGTCGCGGGTTCGCGCCCGAGTCGCGCCAAACATGCTCGCCCTCCCAGCCGTGGGGGGGTTATAATGTGACGGTCAATCCCACTATTCGTTGGTAAAAGAGTAGCCCTAGAGTTGGCGGTGGGTGTTGATGACTACCTGCCTTCCCTCTAGTCTTACACTGCAAAATTAGGGACGGCTAACACAGATAGCTCTCGAGTAGCTTTGTGCGAAATTCCAAAAAACCAACCAAACTTATGAATATAATACTATATATTGGTAAAACAATGGTATACTTATGAATATAAACCTACAGGTTTATAGCATGCAGATAATAACTAACTTGCTTCATTTGTAACATACTAACGGTGTACTCAAGTTTTCATATTATTTTAAACTAATAACAAAGTATGAATGTCAGTTACTTTAGACTATAAGGATCCGTCTGGTCCTTTGTACCACTTTTATGAACAAAAGAAGCCCAAACTATACAACCTTTTGTATGATGAGGTACGGCGCGTAAACAAATGTTTGCTCTGTAGGAAGACAGTTTGGCTGTATTCAATAAACATATTCACACTTTGGTTGAAGTTTGGAAATAATATACTGAATATAAACAAAGTCATCTGTATTGAAATAAATGCGGTTGATTCCCCTGTAGAATAACCCACGTTTCGACTCACGGAGAAACCTGGTTTGGTCTCCCCTTGAGACACTGAATTAAAATATGCTCTTTCTCTCATTATTTTCAATAGAGACCTCCTTGGGGAAAAACCTAAACGCGTTTGCCGAAAAGTCTAAGGAAATTTCAATATTTGAAATATGGACAATACTCTTTATGTTCACTCTTTCATAATGTTTTGACTTCGAATTGTAGAAGAAACTTTAAAGTTATGAAACAGCCTAAAATTGAAACATATTCCTGGTTGTTCAATATGTCAGGCAAGTATACAAGGATCAGGGCTAAAAATAAAACCCTGGAGGGAAGGGGTGGAACAGTCGATAAATAACTTTTTGGAGTGTTTCTCAAACATATCAGATTTCTGTAGACGTTTTTAAACACAGTCATGAAAAAAACACACACACACACAGAATAAAACCTGTCGAATTTCTTGTTTCGAAAGTCAAATAAATTGTATTTACTCTGTGCCGAATGGCGGGTTATTCCAACACATTAGTATAAGTCGTTCTAAGGCATTTAAATCTCACCAGTTGCAGCTGGAAACAGAAATTATATTTATAACATACAGGGTGTTGTAGAAATTGTTGTTTTCTACAACGGTTGGGAGTGAGTTTATTAACGCAGGAGGACATATGATGTCATGCGTTTTTTACTCCATTGGATATATTATTTGTTCCCTTTATATTATAGCCTAGAAAATATACACAGAAACAGTTCTTCAATAAGTACTGCAATTTATTTTCTTTTCGACGAGTAATATTTATCTCCAAACAAAATAAATGTTACCCAAACATTCTACACAAAAACCAGTAACCGGTTTGAAAACTGGATGAATATTTTTTTTTAAAAATTGCCAAGCCTTACAGATGTTTTCACTTTTTCTTTCAGAGGGATATTAAACGTTATGATGCTGGTTTTCAAATTTCACTTGTGGGTCAAGTTGAATTGCATCATGGGAACTATATAGATGCAAAAAAAAAAAAGAAAGAAAATAAGGCGTGCAATTCATCTGTGCTTTTCTACTGAGAAACCGTTACATTGAAATAATAACAGGAGCGTAACAGTAAGTGACGCAATGCAACGCTATCTGGTTCTCCTAGTGTCATTATGTCTTATCTTGTGATTGGAAGTCACTGAAGGTTCTAGAATTAAGTTTACATTGATAAATATTTTTACGAAAAAATAAGAAGTTCTGACATCTTTAATTACGAACTTTCATTAGTGCGTTAATGACGGAGGGAAGGCAGACTGACTTCAGCTCACTTCCACACACGCTAAAGAACTGACAGTTACTCTTATAACGCCTCTGAAGTTTAAAGTGTAGCGAATGTTTTGTGGCATCGCAGGGATTGAAACTCGCATTTCTAGATACCAAATTCAGAGTTTTAACTGAAGGTCAACTTGTTTAAATGTAAAACTGTTACTATGAGATGGTAGTGTACGGCTAGCTTCGTAGCAATGTTTCTATCTCTCAGCTATTCCTATACTTCTGAGATAATGGAGGTTAGACTTTACTGACCATCCACTTTATTACAGTCACCCACTTAGTATTAGGGGTGTTTCACATTCCTTGATAGTAGCGTGCATTAAGAAATGTTTATTTGTTTTTAAGCACAAAGCTGTACGATGGACTATCCATGTTGTGCCCACCATGAGTATCGAAACCCGGTTTTTAGTGGTGTGAGCCCTCAGAGTTAACGCTGGGTCATTGTAGGGGAGGTCATTATCAAATGTGGCAGCTTATTATGTAATTAGTCTATACTACGTGAGTCCAGTGCTTACATTCATTGCAAAGGAGCTCACAATGAACTGAAATCCGATGGTTGTATCTGCTTAAGAAGATGGCTGAAATCAATTTCGTGGCCCTCTGGTCACCTCTCGGTCAACATTAAAATAGTAGATTATACAGAATAGAAACAGCAATGACAACTGTGACATGTTGAACTTACCTCATGCCACGAAACTATTTCGCACACCATTACATGACTTCCAGCAGCTGTTCTATTCATTAAGCTAAAACACAGAGCTACACAAAGCGCTATCAATGCTATGCTCACTGTGAGTTTTGAAACCAAATTTTTAGCGTTATAAGCCTTTAGACTCAACGACGAACCACTGGAGACAGCCACACTCTCACAACACAAATAAGATCGAGCGATTCTCACGGAGACCCCTGTCGGACAACGGCAGGTATATGGGCTTTCAACGCGAGAATCGAAGGTTCGATTCCCAGCGGTGGACACAACAGATAGTCTAACACAGCTATGTTCTTAAAGTAAACAAACAAACAATGACTGACATTGTTGTTTCCAAGCATTTGCACTGGGGTCGGTATAAAAAAAGAGAGAATTGCGACCAAAACCCCATGAATAACTTCGAGTTATATGTTCTCTGTTGGGCATACCCCTGTGTATACTTCACGTAGTACAGTTGAAACCTCGTAAGCTTGCAATAGTGAAACTTCCTATTAAATCAATGTTTTAAATTATTTCTTTTGCGTTTTGAAAGGTATAAAAATTCAAACACTTTTATACTCTACAAACACTGCCATCTAGCGGACTGCAGAAAATACATGATAAATTTATCAGAAATATTTTAAAAGGAGATGAAACAAAACCCATCATTAGAGCCCGTCGCTAAAATAAAATGGATATGGATAGATATGAAAACTGTGTGACAAGACAGACATGTAATTAAATTTGTTGGTCTACTCTCGTATTATATTCTGTACCTTTAACTAGTGAATACCCTGAAAACAAGATTGTAATTAAATGATTCATATGTGGACATTATTGGTCATAATGGACAATCTGGTTTATGAGGTTTATTTAAAGTGGTGTGCGTGAGTCGGTTTTACGTTGGTAGGAATAAAGTGTTTGTGAAATTGTGTTGTTGTTTTTTCATTTTTAGTAGTAATTTGTTCAGTTGCATCTCGTGTGTCTTTGTTGGATTTGTGTGTATTGGTTTAAATTTGTTCGTGTCTGATAGGTTGTTCTTCATTTTTTTGGATGTATTCATTTGTGTTCATTATGACTATAGCGTTACCTTTATCTGCTTTTAGAATTTTTATGTTTTTGTCTTGTTTTAGGTTTTTAATGGAATTAATGTCTCTTTTTGTAAGGTTGTTTTTTAGTTTTCTGTTTTGTGAAATTATGTTGATGGTTTTGTGAGAAAATTCTTTGAAAAAATCGTTTAAGATGTTGTTTTTAGGTGTTTCTGGGAAATATAAGTTTTTAATTTTACCTGGGAAGTTTGGGTGTTGGATGTCAATAAAATTATCTAAGTTGTCTTCTTTCTGTTGGCTGTTTTTGGTTGTTTCCTTGTTTTTGTTTTCTGTAGAAAGTATCACAAGTCTTCTGGCTAGGTCTTCTAAGCATGTTTTGATTTCTATGGTTGGAATGTACCTTGGTGCTAATTGCGAAGTTGAGTCCTTTGTTCAGTAGATGTATCTCGTCTGTGTTTAATTGTCGGTCGGATCTGTTAATTTTAATAAATACACAAACATTATCCAAAATTTACAGAAAAACTACTTAAAGCCATGTTGAACACAAAATACAAAGAACTACATGACTTACAAAAACCAAAAAATGAACCTAGACCATTAACTGGCATGCTGCATTAAACCAGAGATTTACGGACTTATACAACGAAACATAAACCAAATCAACACTAAGAACGACAGAGACAAAAAGATCTGCCACAACAAAAAACTAGAAAAACTAAGATGCAAACAACAGAAAAGACACCAACACGACAAACCGTTGGCTAACCTCATAATACCCTGAAAATATATAAAGACCGTATAAACTGGCTGTTAACAAATGATTTTTATTCTGCAGGTTAAACTCAAATCTCAACATTTCTATCAACCTTGGCCCGGCATGGACAAGCGTGTTAAGGCGTTCGACTCGTACTCCGAGAGTCGCGGGTTCGAATCCCGGTCACACCAAACACGTTCGCCCTTTTAGCCGTGGGGGCGTTATATGTGACGGCCAATCCCACTATTCGTTGGAAAAGAGTAGCCTTCTAGTCTTACACTGCTAAAGTATGGACGGCTGCCGCAGATAGCCCACGAGTAGCTTTGTGTGAAATTAAAAAAATAACAAAAACAAATCTTTCAACGTAGACACAATAGTTGGGTGCGACATCTCATGGGCAAATTATGTACTAAAGAACCACAACTACAAACAAGATTTATAAAAAATGCAAAACGAAACTTTTCAAGCTTGCAAATTTGTTTCACTTTAAAAACTAAGATGAGATTTACTGTATGTATTGACAGTACATTATAAAACATTTTATCGTATTAATTTGTATCTTTTTATGAAGTTATGAAACACTATCTTTCAATTCTTCTCGCACAGTCGCCGTGATGAAATAATAATCAGTGATGACGAGAAACCCACTTGTTGAGAAAATTTATATGCAAAAACGGCTCGTTTGGGCTGAGAAAACACTTTTACATAGAAAAGCGAACAACGTTTCGACCTTCTTCGGTCATCGTCAGGTTCACAAAGAAAGAAGTAACTGACCGGAAGCTGACCACATGTTTGAAAGGGGTTGTGTAACTGTGTGTCGAAATGAATATACTCAAACATCTAATACCGCCCTCTACATTTCGACACACAGTTACACAACCCCTTTCAAACATGTGGTCAGCTTCCGGTCAGTTACCTCTTTCTTTGTTCGCTTTTCTATGTAAAAGTGTTTTCTCAGCCCAAACGAGCCGTTTTTGCATATAAATTTTCTCAATAAGTGGGTTTCTCGTCATCACTGATTACTATCTTTCAATTATATTTTTTGAAATTTATGTGTAACAAATATCCTCTTATTTTAGTATTACACTTTCTACTATTTGGGCTAACCTATTTATCTACTTACATTTATATATATAATATAAATAGAGAGACAGAGAGTCGTCTCCCTGTGAGGAAATGGCTTAACAAATTTTACAAAAAATATTAAAGAACTCTGGAAGCTCACTAAAGGAACTCAGGTTGGTCCTAAACAGAAGTTAAAGTTTAAACTGGCGAAGGGCGTTTAACGAATACAACTTAAAATAAAATGAGGTTAACAGTTAACATTGTATTTAATAGCTGTTAAATTCGTGATTATATGGTTTCAATTTTTTATCGCATGAAAAAAGCATCAGATGTCGCTTTGCATGACCAAAGAAACTGAAATGGTTAAAATAGCGTTTTACACTCCATTTCAAAAGTTTGTTGTTAATCGCAAAGCTACACAATGTCTGTCTGGTTTGTGCCCGTCGAAAGGATCGAACCCTAAACATTACGTTTTCCGCTGAAACAGTTCTGTTCATACTGTTTCATAAAACGTTAATCAGTATGACCTACCTATTAGCAATATGCTGTAAATGAAAGACTAAATAGAGCCATGAAGATGACCAGGAATTGGATCAACTGATACAGTCGGTTAACATATACGATCAGTTGGACACCCATAACTGGTACTGGTGTTCACAAACCGAATGACGCTTGATGTGGCACGTGAGGTAGGTTTAAGATCCTTAAGATTCAGTGTTTTTTTTTTTTTTTTTACGTTTTGAGCAAACGTACACGAGGGCTATCTGCGCTAGCCGTCCCTAATTTAGCAGTGTAAGACTAGAGGGAAGGCAGCTAGTCATCACCACCCACAGCTAATTCTTGAGAAACTTTTTTACCAACGAATAATGGGATTGACCGTAACATAATAATGTCTTCAACAGTTGGGATGGAGAGCATGTTTGGTGTGACAGATATTCGAACCCGCGGCCCTCAGATTACAAGTCTAGCACCCTAACCACTTGGCTATGCCAAGCCCTGGTTCAACCATAACACCTCTAATCTAGAGCTGCTGACTAGGAAAAGTGGACATAGCTAGTAGCACCCACTGTCTAGGTGGCGACATATTACCACTGGAACCTTGAACTCTTCCCTTTGTATTCCGGCATGTTAAACGCTAGGCCATGTCTGACCTGGAAGGAAAAGCGGCATACTTGTCGATTTCAGTTATAAAAAGGTTTTTGTTGAATTTCACGCAGAACTACTCGAGGATTAACTGGTTTTGTCGTCTCTAGTGTTGAAGTGAAGAAAGCTGGTCAGCGCCATCTATCACCAACTCAGGGACTACTGCAGTCAAATATTTCAGTTTGACTACCAAACATATAATACACCTATGACCACCAAAGTGGGTGCGAATCACTGAATCTCAGAGAGAGACAGAAATACGTGAGGCCCGAGGACTATAAAACTGATCCTTAAGGTTCGTGGCTCGAGACTTACAAATTATTTATCTCTTTCTGAATCTTATAAAATTTTTTTTTTCTCTTCACGTTATTCAAGACAGATGTTTCAATATGTACTGCACTCATTGGTTTACTACGTAGCCTTACAAACAATCACCACTTGAACGTATTACCCCAGGACAAAGTTGATATAAATTTTCAAGTTTCATTTTTCATAAATTTTGCCACTAAGAAATGTATTTCTTTTTTTAAACTTCAGTAATAATATTTACGATCAAGTTGGTGGAACAGCCATAAAACCAAGAATAGCTCAATTTCTACCAACTTAGTTATTTACTAGCTTGCAGACCGGCATGGTCAGGAGGTTAAGGCGTGCGACTCGTAATCTGAGGGTCGTGGATTTGAATCCCTCTCACACCAAACATGCTCGCCCTTTCAGCCGTGGGGGCGTTATAATGTTATGGTCAATCTCACTGTTCGTCGGTAAAAGAGTAGCCCAAGAGTTGGCGGTGGGTACTGACGATTAGCTGCCTTCCATCTAGGCTTACACGGCTAAATTAGGGACGGCTAGCGCAGATAGCTCTCGTGTAGCTTTGCGCGCAATTAAAAAAACAAAACACATTACCAACTTGAAGAACAATGGTTATAAGCGCCATCTATTGGTACATTCCCCTTAAAAATATATATTTACATGATGATATTTTAATTGTTTTATAAATGGTATAATTAACAAATATCATTAACACTCATTCAGATAAGCAAGAAACAAGTAAAATTTAATGTTATTTTACCCAAACAAATATCTCTTACATGATCACATGCGAGTACAAATATAATAAAAACGAAAACAAAACCAGTCACCAAAGCCTTTTCGTGGAAACTCTGCAAAATAATTTAGGGATAATTTTTTAAATCCGACAAAAGAACATACATTACATTCAAGTAAAAGGCAGTTTCATATTTAATTCACATCAATTTCAATGTGTTACAGTTCATTCTAGATGTATTAGTTCAGCCACCAGATGGCGTAAAAACACACATATAGTGACCTACAAAATTAGTGGCGAATAATAAATGAAGGTATTCACGCTCACGCGCTCGTCAGACAAAATATATTTTTAAAATTCTCGCTACAGGCCTCGACGAGTCGTTTACGAATGAAACATAATTTCATGTTTACTGTCAGCGCATAACGAGTTGGGTTAAGCAAGAAGGTCATCACGAAGTATAAAGGAATTAGGGATCACACATGTTGTTTAATAACGGTTCACCACAAACTAGTGACACATAACACAAACATATATTACGTATGAAAAGAGGGTATTCTTAATCAAGTTTCTACATCTAAAAACCGGTTTAAATGGACAGCTAAATACGTTTATTACTAGTACACATATTTTGCCCTATACACTTAATCCAAATACGAATAACTAGAGAATATACATGTTATGACTTAAAAATCTGAAGTCATAGTCGATCAGTGTGTGTGTCTATGTACTAAAGTACATAATAAGTTTACACAACTCAATATTATTAAACAGGTGACATTAAATACCCGAATGAAGATTACAATAATCGAATGGAAATTCTTAACTTTTAGTTTTAACAGCCCTGCTTTGTTTACAGTGTATTCTATATCATGGTTGTAACAGTCCTACATTGTTTACAGTGTATTCTATATCATGGTTGTAACAGTCCTACTTTGTTTTACAGTGTATTCTGTATCATGGTTGTAACAGTCCTACTTTGTTTACAGTGTATTTTGTATCATGGTTGTAACAGTCCTGCTTTGTTTACAGTATCTTCCTTATCATGGTTGTAACAGTCCTGCTTTGTTTACAGTGTATTCTATATCATGGTTGTAACAGTCCTACTTTGTTTTACAGTGTATTCTGTATCATGGTTGTAACAGTCCTACTTTGTTTTACAGTGTATTCTGTATCATGGTTGTAACAGTCCTGCTTTGTTTACAGTGTATTCTATATCATGGTTGTAACAGTCCTACTTTGTTTACAGTGTATTCTGTATCACGGCTGTAACAGTCCTACTTTGTTTAGTGTCTTCCTTATCATGATTGTAACAGTCCTACTTTGTTTACAGTATCTTCCTTATCATGGTTGTAACAGTCCTACTTTGTTTACAGTATCTTCCTTATCATGGTTGTAACAGTCCTGCTTTGTTTACAGTGTATTCTGTATCATGGTTGTAACAGTCCTACTTTGTTTACAGTGTATTCTGTATCATGGCTGTAACAGTCCTCCTTTGTTTACAGTGTATTCTGTATCATGACTGTAACAGTCCTACTTTGTTTACAGTGTATTCTGTATAACGGCTGTAACAGTCCTACTTTGTTTACAGTCTTCTTTATCATGGCTGATACAGTCATACTTTGTTTGGTCTTCTTTATCAAGACTGTAAGAGTTCTACTTTGTTTACAGTGTATTCTGTATCATGATTGTAACGTCCTACTTTGTTTACAGTGTATTCTGTATCATGGCTGTAACAGTCCTACTTTGTTTACAGTCTTCTTTATCATGGCTGATACAGTCATACTTTGTTTGGTCTTCTTTATCAAGACTGTAAGAGTTCTACTTTGTTTACAGTGTATTCTTTATCAAGACTGTAACAGTTCTACTTTGTTTACAGTGTATTCTGTATCATGGCTGTAACAGTCCTACTTTGTTTACAGTCTTCTTTATCATGGCTGATACAGTCATACTTTGTTTGGTCTTCTTTATCAAGACTGTAAGAGTTCTACTTTGTTTACAGTGTATTCTGTATCATGATTGTAACGTCCTACTTTGTTTACAGTGTATTCTGTATCATGGCTGTAACAGTCCTACTTTGTTTACAGTCTTCTTTATCATGGCTGATACAGTCATACTTTGTTTGGTCTTCTTTATCAAGACTGTAATAGTTCTACTTTGTTTACAGTGTCCTCTGTATCATGGCTGTAACTGTCCTTTGTTTACAGCGTCTTCTTTATGAAGACTTTAACAGTCATACATTGTTTACAGTGTCTTCCTTATCAAGACTGTAACAGTCCTACTTTGTTTACAGTGTCCTTTGTGTCATGGTTGAAACAGTCCTACTTTGTTTACAGTATCTTCTATTTCCTGACCACTTGTGTGTAAGCATATAATAATTAAATATATATGTGATAGTTCTGGGAATAGCAACATTGTGTTTGTCGTCGTAAACTAACTGAAGAGATAGGTTTTCCACAACTGTTACACAAATACTCCTTGAGAACTGTCTAATACAATAATTACTTCTTGAATTATAATTCCGATCTTACAAAATAAGGACTAAAGCAGCTTAAGATATAGGTAACTTAGATACATATTATACATACTTACTGTGTGCTTTTCTTCGATCCGATATCCTAGCTTCAATATATGTTTTATACTTACCTAAATTAGGTGGAGATATAAAGGATCCCACGACCGATGGCTAACAACGCTTATGATTTACACTATTTTATCTTACCTTTTTAGTTTTATGTTGTATAAAATACAAAGTGTTACTTTACATTACATTTAGTTTTCCTTGTAACTTATCGGTTTAATCTGTTACTAAGTGTATTTTATTATATTCTTTAGAATGCGTGTGTTCTCTATCACAGAAAGCTACTGTCTCTCGTGAGTCGTAAGCCTAAAAATCGATAAGCCTAACAGCTTAACTAACTGAAGACTAGTGCCATCTGTAAACTGTTACTGTAACTATATTTAGTAAGCGAGATTTCATGACAATTTAGAAGTTTCAGAATAAGTTAGTTTTCTTCAACCACCCGCCTTCCATAATTGAAAATTAGCAAGAATCGTTCGGTGCTTACCCGGTTAATATTATTTAATTATATTAAATTAATAAAGACAATAGATATCGAAATATTTAGTTGTTTGAAGTTAAGAACAAAGCTACACAATAGATTATTTTGCTCTGCGAAACACAAGTCTGGAAATCCGATTTCTGGCGTTGTAAGTCCGAAGGGACACGGCTGTATCATTGGGGGTCAGATACAACACTGACCAAGAGAGATTACGTAAACAACTTTCATTACCTACGTTATGGATTTTCACTAAATCGTCCTGATATTTAATACTAGATAACTGGCTAACGAACCTTTGTTATATCCTTGTCTTAATAAAATGTTGCTAATTTTGTTGTCCTTTAAAACTTGGAAGGAAATTCACCCCATATTTCTTGCCGTTAGGGGCCGAATAAAATGCACGCAATTTCAAAATAACAGTTTGATCAAGATGAAACAAAACAAAGCGTAAAACTATTATGATGTTTGCAACTTGAAACATTACTTCTGTGTAAATACACCGTCAATTTCAAGTAAAAATGTGCAACAACAAACCAAAACATCAGTACCAGAAATCAACAACAAAAAAAAACAAGAATTTTCTTAAACAGGAAAAAAAAACCCAAGTAATTTCAATATTATTTACCTGTGTTGCACATATAAAAGAAAAGATTAAAATCAGTTCAGAAATTTTACAAAAAACTGTAGATAACTGCTAATAATTTACATATGGAAGTATTTGAAAATAGCAAAAATAGTCTTAGCTATTTATTAGATACCGCTAGAGGGCGTACATAAAATATTGGATGCGAATAATAATGGAAGTACTCGAAAACATATCTATTTATCACAATGAAAGAATAAAATCAGGCTTCGGTAACCTCTAGCTTTTTTTTTTTTTTTTTTTGTAAATGCAATTTTTTCGTATCACATTCCACGACTGTAAGTTTCTTGTGATTTGATATTTCTGGGTTTGATAGTAACTCAATATTAAGTAGGCCTAACCACCTTTCGAAAGATACTGAAACTCAACGTGTTGATACTAATGACAGCGTTTTTTATGTTTTGATTATTAGAATAATATATATCTCAACTTTGACGTTCATCTGTGGTTTTGCGAATTATGGCTCTAAAGCATGTTTCAGAACTAAATCTTAACGAAATCCAGTGATAAAGGCACCATGATTTGATCATATTTTATCACTGTAATTTGGAGTAACTCACTTGGACGACATAGAAAATATATCCCGAAATGCTTCATTTCAGAGACCAAGGATATAACTGTAACGTAGATCGACCTTTTTCATGAGTCCAGCTTCATGTATTAAAAACTTCTGATAAACATAAACTTCAAGACACTTTATAAATGACCATTATTTTACGATTGAATTAACTCCCATAAACACATTGCTTACAAAAATCGTAATACCACTAATAATATTCGCACAGACGTATGGGAGTTTTTTTGGGGGGAGGACTGAACAGTCTGAGCTTCGTATGTCTGAAAAAAATATTGTACAGGATGAGAAGTAATTCAGTATTTTGTGAAATAAAATAATTGGTCAGTAGTTTGATTATCGAATAAACTTGTCAGAATTTTTTATAAAGGACAAATCTTGAGGGAGAGAGGCTATGGAACTCCAGCTACAGAATTTTGTACGCTTATGAATCTCAGAGCAAATCTGTATAAAACCAACACTTTACAAACACATTTATACCAATAGATGGCAGCACTAGACTATCATGGATCCATGCTTACTAAAAGTGTAAAATATGATTTTGAAGATTATCCGTTTATAGGGTAGAGTGATCACGATAAAGATAACATTAATCATGATCATGTGAAAATCACCAAAGATATTTAACGTCATTAAAATATCAACTGGTAGAGCCTGAGAGGTTTCGAGTGTTTTCTCTTAAGGAAATCACGTTTTTCAATGCTAACATTTTACCACCTCCAACAACATTCGGCTTCGACTTAACCATGTCTTTTTTTTTTTTAATACCATTCACTACTGAAAGGGTGTACATACTGCATCACAGTGTTGCAGTGTAGTGAACTAACAAAAAATCGAATTATATCTATGTGGTATGAGTGCTTTTTTCTTATAGCAAAGCCACATTGGGCCATATGCTGAGTCCACTGAGGGGAATCGAACTTCTAATTTTAGCGTTGTAAATCCGTAGACTTACTGCTGGATCGTCGGGGAACAAATCTATGTGGAGAACCCTAGAAGAAATTAACATTTTAAATGCAGTAGCAATGTTTTTCTTTTGCTGTTCCACGTTCCACGTGGCTTGCATGCTGTTAGGAGTCAAATAACGAACAAAGACATGGACACACAATTTCGTGCATAGATAATTTAAAAGAATGTGTCAATAAGGCTACTGGAGTGCACGTTTTACTACACGACAATATAAACAAACAACAAGTGTTTTTCAGGTATTCCTTTTGTGTTTGATCACAAAATTTCAGTCGTTCAATACGATTTGTTATCTCATTTTAATCGTACATTTTGTCCTCTTCGTGAGAAGTCTGTAAATCGATTTTTGTTAAGAAATAAAAACAGGAACAGTAAAAATCGATAACTTTCTAAGTACACCAGGAGGAGAGAGATGGTTCTTTTGCTCATGAAAAGTCCTTTTTACTGCTGAGTTTCACAAGAATGTAGATTCAAAATCAAAACCTTTACTGCGAAAGATATTGTCTCTCTACGAAACAGACGAATAACTGGAGTTTCGATGACAATGCAGCCATGACTGATCAATTTTGAACAACTTTAGGTCAGGTGGTTTGTTTGTTTTTGAATTTCGCGCAAAGCTACACGAGGGCTATCTGCACTAGTCGTCCCTAAATTAGCAGTGTAAGACTAGAGGGATGGCAGCTAGTCACCACCACCCACCGCCAACTCTTGGGCTACTCTTTTACCCACGAATAGTTGGATTGACCATCACATTATAACGGCTGAAAGGGTGAGCATGTTTGGTGAGACGGGGATTCGAAACCTCTACCCTCAGATTACGAGTCGAGCGCCCTAACCACCTGGCCATGCTGGGTCATCCTGTGTAATAAAAACCAGTCAAGAACTGATTTATTTTAAGGTAATATTTGCTTTTCTATTTTATTTTTAACGAAAGAATACAGAAAGGATGATGTGTAGTTTGTCCACAAAAGAGTCCCCGACTGTAACGGTATTACTACTCTTTCTTTCATCTTTTCCTGTTTTATTGGACATTACAAATATGTCTTCTTTAGGTTTTCCATTTGTGTTTGTTTCACAATTTTCTCGAGAAGCTACAGATCAGTATTATCTGTGCGTAACCGCCAATAATTATAATGTTGGATTCAGATAAGTCATGTAGTCGACCACCGCCAGTTTTTGACGGCCACTCTTATGACTCGCACATGCCCCGAAACACTGTCACTCTAACCGCTATGTCATGTCAAACCTTCCCATATGTCCCCCGCTGGGACAGCGATAATTTTACGGATTTACAATATTCACATCAAGGGTTCTGTGCCTCTTGATAGGGTCCGCCATGGCCAGATGGTTAAAGCGCTCGATTTGTAATCCGAGGGTCGCGGGTTCGAATCCTATTCGCATCAAACATGCTCGCCCTTTCAGCCGCGGGGGCGTTATAATGTTACGGTCAATCCCACTATTCGTTGATAAAAGAGTAGCCCAAGAGTTGGCGGTGGGTGGTGATGACTAGCTGTCTTCCCTCTAGTCTTACACTGCTAAATTAGGGACGGCTAGGCTTTGCTACGAGGCGCTTTATATATTTGAAGGTCAATATTCGCTGCCCCACTCTCAATGGGCAATACATACAGCTACACGAGGATGCTTTGATCTAATCATTTAATCCCCGTGCGCGTTAACGTTTTAATTTAGGTAAAACAATTATGTGATAAAAGTGTGCTCTAAGTCTCTTATTTTTTACCAGTCAGTTTGGTAAAGCTGTTATTAGAACACAAACAATTATTTATTAATTTTTTTCGAGAAGTAAGACCATGACAACAATATAGGGATCGAACCCCGAATTTCAGTGTTAACAGTCATTTAGCTTACCGCTGAGTCTCAAGTTTCCTCAAGCTTAAAGGAAATACGTGCTCGTGACACTTGCTGCTTCGTTGGTTGAACGAATAATAACTGACGAGTCCGAGGCCGCTTTGCATTACATTGTACGGAAGCAGCGAAATCAGTGTTTATTATTTTACTGACGGAAGGCTTTCCTTTACTTTAAAAAAAATATTCTTTATAAACACATGAATTTCGGTTCCTGTTCTACTCCAAAATGACTGTTGAAACCATTTGATAAAACTGTTGTTGCAAAATAACTAGAATGCTGAAGCCACCTGATAAGCCTGTTGTTGGAAACTGACTAGAATACTGAAACTGTCCGGTAAGACTGTTGTTGAAAACCAACTAGAACATTGAAACCACCTAATAAGACTGTTGTTGGGAAACTCTCCTGTTGACTTTATTATACCTATGTCTGTTGCTCGACTTTTGATCATAAAACACTATCGTTCATTCAGTTCATAATTTCGGCGTTTCAGGTGAATTTAAACGAAACGAAGTAAAAGATATTTTGTTAGCATACTGATTTCATAAACCTGTTTAGCTACCTTGGGGTGAGTGGGAACACAGCGGAGCTTTTGTAGGAGTTAACATTAGAGTGATTTTACTTAGAGAGGACCAGCGTGAAACCTGGGGGAGGATACAGCCCACCGCGACACCCACTAGCGGTTCCAAACAAACAAATCAAGCAGAAAGTTACACAATGGGCTATCAGTGCTCTGCCCACCACTAGTATCGAAAAACGATTTTTATCAGTTTTGATACCTTTATTTCAGGCGTTGTAACGATACATAAATAACTGATTTCACTATTCGATATTTCTTTGTATACAGTTTGGGAGCCTGTAACACTTTTGTTGTATACTTTTCTTTGGAAAATATATATATTTTTAATTCTTTCCAAGACATATAAGGGCTATCTAGCTGCGCTGGTCTCAAATTTGTAGTTGATGGACCAGAGAGCGCAAGTATATGTTTTCTTATAGCAAAGCCACATCGGGCTATCTGCTGAGCCCACCGAGGTGAATCGAACCCCTGATTTTAGTGTTATAAATCCGTAGACATACCGTTGTAATATCGGGGGGGGGGGGGCTGACCAGAGAGAAGGCAGCTGGTTAGCAGCACACGCCGTCAACTAGAACACAACTCTGATTGAATAATTTCACTTAACCATCACACGCAAGTCCTCGAAAAGTTTTGAAATAACTTTTACCGTTGAAACATGAACCAGGAATCCTCAGGATTTGGTACCAATGCTGACAACATACCTGACGTAAGCATGTGTAGAACATAGTATTTTATGTACTTAAAACTAAACAATAATTATTACTTTTAATTTTCTTTATTTTAAAACCGAACAGATCGAGTGACGAAAAAGATAAATGGGAATCATCAGTAGCCGCGCCACTTGAAATTCTTGTAGGCAAGATTACAGTAAATTTTTATGAGACGTTTTATAGCTTTTGATTAGTTATATTTTTATGCGACGGTAATAAATACTAAGCGTGGAACGCGAGTTTACCTGATTCAGTTATGTTACTCATCGTGATCTCTACCAGCTTACCTAAAATTGAAATTATTTTAGGCACGGTTAAAGTAAATTAATCTATGAGATCTTGAGCGTGGCCAAGTACATTAATCGAAAGAGTTTGACCTCCTGGATCTAAAACTGTAATTAGATCTCGAATTGGTCAAGAAGAGACGAAGCTATGAGCTTCAGTTTTGTACTTGAAATAAACGCAGAGTCATCTTATGAGCCGATATGTCGCGGCTGAAAACAAAATCACTCCGTGTCGCTTGTTCACGTACTCCTCAGTGACCCACGTTCTACTGATTAGAGTAGGTGCCGGAAGAAAAAGGCTCCGGCATGGCCAGGTGGTTAAGGCGCTCAACTCGTAACCCGAGGGTAGCGGGTTCCAATCCCCGTCTCACCAAGCGTGCGCGCCCTTTCAGCCGTGGAGGCGTTATAATGTGACGGTCAATCCCACTATTCGCTGATAAAAGAGTAGCCCAAGAGTTGGCGGTGGGTGGTGATGACTAGCTGCCTTCCCTCTAGTCTTACACTGAATTAGGGTACGGCTAGCACAGATAGCCCTCGCGTAGCTTTGCGCGAGATTCGAAACAAACCAAACCTTTTTGCGTCATTGCAGTGGCTACCAATGGCATCCATCTTCAACCATGACGCGTTCTTCCCTGTACGCCACTACTGTGGTTACCAGTGGCTAATTATTCACGTTATTATGACGTGAACGAGTAATTTAATGACTCATAAAATAAAGCAGGAGTCACATAAACGTTAATCTGCCTGCTAATTATCTTCAAAAAATGGCGTCAAGTTTAGAGACGATTAACGTCGTAACCACTGCAAAGTTATCTGACAAATATGGTAATATTGAATCAATAAACATACATAATTTAACTTAATTTATATTTCTTTGTTCTAGAATTGTAGCGATCATTTTGAGATGGGAATCAAAAAGGCAGTTTAACACCATCTTTAAGTTGTTAACATTTCTTTTAATCTAAGTTTCATGTTTGTGTTTTTTAACCATTACCGAAGTGATTCCTGTAGATACGACAGGGTTCGGTCTGTTGTCAGAAATAATGAGGTATCAGTCTTTGTGGGGGGTTAATAAAACAGCAAAAGTATGACGGGGGATCTGGACACTTTAAGTAAACTTTCACACACGAGTTCACACACTTGAAAATATGGATATAACATATCTTGTCGTAGTTTTCACGCAGAAAGAGTAGACAAATCAGAATAAATCGTTTAGCCATTTTTTATATCAATCTATAACTGCAGCATAACACACCCATAAGGAATATATAAATCCATATTATTAGTAGTGAAACCACGAACAGGACACTGTATGTCCAAAGCGTATTTTAGCAGCAGCAAGACAGATCCTAACCGTGTATTGAAATTTCTTTTAACTGTAACAAGAATCCAGACAAAGTGCAAAATGACACTTTAACTCCCTTAAGGAAGCCCCCCTCCCTGCGATGACACAGCGAAATGTCTGCGGAATTATACTGCTAGAAACCGGATTTCGACACCCGTGGTTGGCATTGCACAGATAACCCTTGTGTAGCTTCACGCTTAACTGCAAAACAACCCTAAAAGGAAATGTTTAAGAACTTCATCCTGTCCTCATAATATGCGGGCCCCGGCATGGCCAGGTGGTTAAGGCACTCGACTCGTAATCCGAGGCTCGCGATTCCAAATCCTCGTCACACCAATTATGCTCGTCCTTTCAACCGTGGGGGCGTTATAATGTTACGGTCAATCCCACAATTCGTTGGTAAAAGAGTAGCCTAAGTGTTGGCGGTGGGTGGTGACGACTAGCTGCCTTACATCTAGTCTTACACTACTAAATTAAGGACGGCTAGCGCCGATAGCCACCGTGTAGCTTTGCGCGAAATTCGAAAAACAAACAAACAAACAAATATGCGAATAAACCTCCTTCCATGAAACTCACGCACAGCAAACGTTTTATTTTTTCTCCTAAAGAAAATGAGTTGTACGTTCAACAAGAGGGTTTGGTTTGATTTTTGGGCAAAGCTTCTTGGGTAAGGGATAAACTACCTGTGGTATCTGTCCCTAATATTGAACTGATGGACTAGAAAAAATGCATTTAGTCAACACTGTTCACCGTTAACTCTTGGGCTACTTTCTTTTCTCAGTGAACAGTAGAATTGGCCGTTACATTATAATGCCTTGAAAAGGAATTTAAACCCGTGATTGTAGATTTCTTGTCGAGCGTCCTAACCATCAGGCCATGCCAGGACCCTACAAAAGATTTCAATTAAAAGAAGAATGGATAGATACATAATTAGGTCATCAAACGTTTCTTTGACGCAGCGTTCTTATGGGTAATTCTATTGAAATAACACCTGTAGGTTTGCTGTAAGGTTGGAGAGAACTGAGCATGCGTTGTCAACACAAAGAATCGAAACGTCAAATACAGTATCAAAAGAAGACGGTAGCCAACCCCGGGAGCGCAATGTTAAAACAAAATTACATTAAACAGGTATTGACTGTAAACTATAGTGGAATTCTGTTCGGCACGATAACAAAATTCGAGTTCATTCATGGGAGAATTGCTGGCTCACTTTATATATACGTTTTATTTAACATGTGAAGTGTTGAACCTGTCAGGACAGTAACAAAATTGACGTTTTATACTCGAGTACCACAAAGAGAAAGGAAAGATAATTTTAACAATGACCTCGAGTCCCAATAGGAAGCAAAGGAAAATA
This sequence comes from Tachypleus tridentatus, assembly GCF_004210375.1. NCBI lineage: Eukaryota > Metazoa > Arthropoda > Merostomata > Xiphosura > Limulidae > Tachypleus > Tachypleus tridentatus. The sequence goes on from NC_134827.1 coordinate 105,365,398, forward strand.
ATGTCAACAATGACCTCGAGTTCCAATAGAAAGCAAAGAACGATAATTTCAACAATGACCTCGAGCCCCAATAGGGAGCAAAGAAATATAATTTCAACAATGACCTCGAGTCCCAATAGGGAGCAAAGGAAGATAATGTCAACAATGACCTCGAGTCCCAATAGGGAGAAAAGGAAGATAATGTCAACAATGACCTCGAGTTCCAATAAGGAGCAAAGGAAGATAATGTCAACAATGACCTCGAGTTCCAATAGAAAGCAAAGAACGATAATTTCAACACCGACCTAAAGTCCCACGAGAGAGAAAGGAAAGATAATTTTAACAATGACCTCGAGTCCCAATAGGGAGCAAAGGAAGATAATGTCAACAATGACCTCGAGTCCCAATAGGGAGCAAAGGAAGATAATGTCAACAATGACCTCGAGTTCCAATAAGGAGCAAATGAAGATAATGTGAACAATGACCTCGAGTCCCAATAGGGAGCAAAGGAAGATAATGTCAACAATGACCTCGAGTCTCAATAGGGAGCAAAGAAAGATAATGTCAACAATGACCTCGAGTCCCAATAGGGAGCAAAGGAAGATAATGTCAACAATGTCCTCGAGTCCCAATAAGGAGCAAAGGAAGATAATGTAAACAATGACCTCGAGTTCCAATAGGAAGCAAAGGAAGATAATGTCAACAATGACCTCGAGTCCCTATAGGAAGCAAAGGAAGATAATGTCAACAATGGCCTCGAGTCCCAATAGGGAGCAAAGAAATATAATTTCAACTATGACCTCGAGTCCCAATAGGGAGCAAAGAAATATAATTTCAACTATGACCTCGAGTCCCAATAGGGAGCAAAGAAATATAATTTCAACTATGACCTCGAGTCCCAATAGGGAGAAAAAGAAGATAATGTCAACAATGACCTCGAGTCCCAATAGGGAGCAAAGGAAGATAATTTTAACAATGACCTAGAGTTCCAATAGGGAGCAAAGAAATATAATTTCAACAATAACCTCGACTCCCAATAGGGAGCAAAGGAAGATAATGTCAACAATGTCCTCGAGTCCCAATAAGGAACAATGGAAGATAATGTCAACAATGACCTCGAGTTCCAATAGGGAGCAAAGGAAGATAATGTCAACAATGACCTCGAGTCCCAATAGGAAGCAAAGGAAGATAATGTCAACAATGACCTCGAGTCTAATAGGGAGCAAAGGAAGATAATGTCAACAATGACCTGGAGTCCAATAGGGAGCAAAAGAAGATAATGTCAACAATGACCTCGAGTCTCAATAGGGAGCAAAAGAAGATAATGTCAACAATGACCTCTAGTCCCAATAGGGAGGAAAGGAAGATAATGTCAACAATGACCTCGAGTCCCAATAGGGAGCAAAGAAAGATAATGTCAACAATGACCTCGAGTCCCAATAGGGAGCAAAGAAAGATAATGTCAACAATGACCTCGAGTCCCAATAGGTAGCAAAGAAAGATAATGCCAACAATGACCTCGAGGCCCAATAGGGAGCAAAGGAAGATAATGTCAACGTTGATCTCGAGTTCCAATAGGGAGCAAAGGAAGATAATGTCAACAATGACCTCGAGTCTCAATAGGGAGCAAAGGAAGATAATGTCAACAATGTCCTCGAGTCCCAATAAGGAGCAAAGGAAGATAATGTCAACAATAACCTCGAGTCTTAATAGGGAGCAAAGGAAGATAATGTCAACAATGACCTCGAGTTCCAATAGGAAGCAAAGGAAGATAATGTCAACAATGACCTCGAGTTCCAATAGGGAGAAAAGGAAGATAATGTCAACAATGACCTCGAGTCCCAATAGGGAGCAAAGGAAGATAATGTCAATAATGACCTCGAGTCTCAATAGGGAGCAAAGGAAGATAATGTCAACAATGTCCTCGAGTCCAAATAAGGAGGAAAGGAAGATAATGTGAACAATGACCTCGAGTCTCAATAGGGAGCAAAGGAAGATAATGTCAACAATGGCCTCGAGTCCCAACAGGGAGCAAAGAAATATAATTTCAACAATAACCTCGAGTCCCAATAGGGAGCAAAGGTAGATAATGTCAACAATGTCCTCGAGTCCCAATAGGGAGCAAAGGTAGATAATGTCAACAATGTCCTCGAGTCCCAATAGGGAGCAAAGGAAAATAATGTCAACAATGACCTCGAGTCCCAATAGGAAGCAAAGGAAGATAATGTCAACAATGACCTCGAGTCCCAATATGGAGCAAAGAAATATAAGTTCAACTATGACCTCGAGTCCCAATAGGGAGCAAAAGAAGATAATGTCAACAATGGCCTCGAGTCCCAATAGGGAGCAAAGGAAGATAATTTTAACAATGAGCTCGAGTCCCATTAGGGAGGAAATGAAGATAATGTCAACAATGACCTCGAGTCCCAATAGGGAGCAAAGAAAGATAATTTCAACAATGACCTCGAGTCCCAATAGATAGGAAAGAAAAATAATGCCAACAATGACCTCGAGGCCCAATAGGGAGCAAAGGAAGATAATGTGAACGTTGATCTCGATTTCCAATAGGAAGCAAAGGAAGATAATGTCAACAATGACCTCGAGTCTCAATAGGGAGCGAAGGAAAATAATGTCAACAATGACCTCGGGTCCCACCAGGAAATATGAGAGGAGGAAATTTCCAAACATTTATAGAATCTCACCTAATATTAAGTATACTATTTTGTAGTACAGTAAAGAACAGGATAATAATAAAAAATACTGAGATGTCAGATATCACTTTTTAAATAGAAGGGCATGGTCTGGCCTGATGGTTAAGACGTTAGGGTCACTGTCTTCAGGCCGCGGGTTCAAATCATGTTACCTAACATTCTCGCCATTTTAGCCTTGGGGGCATTATAATCCAACCTTTTGTTGGTAGAAAGAGTAGCCCAAGAGTTGGCGGTGGGTGGTGCTGACTAGCTGCCTTCTCTCTAATCTATAAATTCGAAATTAGGGATATCTAGCATAAATAGTTCAAGAGTAGCTTTACGCAAATTTCTGCAAAAGATACACAGTTTTAAAATATAATAAACTACCGGAAGTGCTTTCCTTCTGCACAATGTTTAAGAAGCATGTATTTTTAACAAACGAAAAGTTTGAATTTATCATATTTTAATCTCCACGAATTGCCTATTTTAAATATCCGTAAGGAAGCAGTGGCTGCAAAACAACCTTATCAGTGATCGAAATTTTCGCATCGATATAAAACGTCTCCACGTATTAATGCTATCTTAATATATCATAAATACGGAACACGTGCAAAGGATACAACCCGACCAGCACTGACATTGACTAGCTACATTGGAGAAATACAAACACTAGACGATTGATGTGGAAATTATAACAATGTGCTAACGATAAAACAACTATGTTTGATTGTCAACGTTCGTGATGTGTTAGTAACTTATGGTTATACGGTAGGCTTGAAAAATTGTGGTGAAGTGTGACATTATTTCTTAGTTCTTTCGTCTGTAAGATGGTTTGAAGCGAATTAACACCGAGTTCAATAAGAACTAAACTTAGTCAAACGTTTGAGTAAAGGATAAAATATTAAGACATGAAAATTAAAACTAAAGTCCCAGTATTTTAGGACTCGAATGAAGTGTGATTTATGTTTGTGTTTAGTGTTTTAGGACTCGAATGAAGTGTGATTTATGTTTGTGTTTAGTGTTTTAGGACTCGAAAGAAGCGTGATTTATGTTTGTGTTCAGTGTTTTAGGACTCGAAAGAAGCGTGATTTATGTTTGTGTTTAGTGTTTTAGGACTCAAATGAAGCGTGATTTATGTTTGTGTTCAGTGTTTTAGGACTCGAAAGAAGCGTGATTTATGTTTGTGTTTAGTGTTTTAGGACTCGAAAGAAGCGTGATTTATGTTTGTGTTTAGTGTTTTAGGACTCGAAAGAAGTGTTATTTATGTTTGTGTTTAGTGTTTTAGGACTCAAATGAAGTGTGATTTATGTTTGTGTTTAGTGTTTTAGGACTCGAAAGAAGCGTGATTTATGTTTGTGTTTAGTGTTTTAGGACTCGAAAGAAGCGTGATTTATGTTTGTGTTTAGTGTTTTAGGACTCGAATGAAGTGTGATTTATGTTTGTGTTTAATGTTTTAGGACTCGAATGAAGTGTGATTTATGTTTGTGTTTAGTGTTTTAGGACTCGAATGAAGCGTGATTTATGTTTGTGTTTAGTGTTTTAGGACTCGAATGAAGCGTGATTTATGTTTGTGTTCAGTGTTTTAGGACTCGAATGAAGTGTGATTTATGTTTGTGTTTAGTGTTTTAGGACTCGAAAGAAGCGTGATTTATGTTTGTGTTTAGTGTTTTAGGACTCGAATGAAGTGTGATTTATGTTTGTGTTTAGTGTTTTAGGACTCGAATGAAATGTGATTTATGTTTGTGTTTAGTGTTTTAGGACTCAAATGAAGTGTGATTTATGTTTGTGTTTAGTGTTTTAGGACTCGAAAGAAGCGTGATTTATGTTTGTGTTTAGTGTTTTAGGACTCAAATGAAGCGTGATTTATGTTTGTGTTCAGTGTTTTAGGACTCGAAAGAAGCGTGATTTATGTTTGTGTTTAGTGTTTTAGGACTCGAATGAAGCGTGATTTATGTTTGTGTTCAGTGTTTTAGGACTCGAAAGAAGCGTGATTTATGTTTGTGTTTAGTGTTTTAGGACTCGAAAGAAGCGTGATTTATGTTTGTGTTTAGTGTTTTAGGACTCGAATGAAGTGTGATTTATGTTTGTGTTTAGTGTTTTAGGACTCAAATGAAGTGTGATTTATGTTTGTGTTTAGTGTTTTAGGACTCGAAAGAAGCGTGATTTATGTTTGTGTTTAGTGTTTTAGGACTTGAAAGAAGCGTGATTTATGTTTGTGTTTAGTGTTTTAGGACTCGAATGAAGCGTGATTTATGTTTGTGTGCAGTGTTTTAGGACTCGAAAGAAGCGTGATTTATGTTTGTGTTTAGTGTTTTAGGACTCGAAAGAAGCGTGATTTATGTTTGTGTTTAGTGTTTTAGGACTCGAATGAAGTGTGATTTATGTTTGTGTTTAGTGTTTTAGGACTCAAATGAAGTGTGATTTATGTTTGTGTTCAGTGTTTTAGGACTCGAAAGAAGCGTGATTTATGTTTGTGTTTAGTGTTTTAGGACTCGAAAGAAGCGTGATTTATGTTTGTGTTTAGTGTTTTAGGACTCGAAAGAAGCGTGATTTATGTTTGTGTTTAGTGTTTTAGGACTCGAAAGAAGTGTTATTTATGTTTGTGTTTAGTGTTTTAGGACTCAAATGAAGCGTGATTTATGTTTGTGTTTAGTGTTTTAGGACTCGAAAGAAGCGTGATTTATGTTTGTGTTTAGTGTTTTAGGACTCGAATGAAGTGTGATTTATGTTTGTGTTTAGTGTTTTAGAACTCAAATGAAGTGTGATTTATGTTTGTGTTCAGTGTTTTAGGACTCAAATGAAGCGTGATTTATGTTTGTGTTTAGTGTTTTAGGACTCAAATGAAGCGTGATTTATGTTTGTGTTTAGTGTTTTAGGACTCGAAAGAAGCGTGATTTATGTTTGTGTTTAGTGTTTTAGAACTCAAATGAAGTGTGATTTATGTTTGTGTTCAGTGTTTTAGGACTCCAATGAAGCGTGATTTATGTCTGTGTTTAGTGTTTTAGGACTCAAATGAAGCGTGATTTATGTTTGTGTTTAGTGTTTTAGGACTCGAAAGAAGCGTGATTTATGTTTGTGTTTAGTGTTTTAGGACTCGAATGAAGTGTGATTTATGTTTGTGTTTAGTGTTTTAGGACTCGAATGAAGTGTGATTTATGTTTGTGTTTAGTGTTTTAGGACTCAAATGAAGTGTGATTTATGTTTGTGTTTAGTGTTTTAGGACTCGAATGAAGTGTGATTTATGTTTGTGTTCAGTGTTTTAGGACTCAAATGAAGTGTGATTTATGTTTATGTTTAGTGTTTTAGGACTCAAATGAAGTGTGATTTATGTTTGTGTTTAGTGTTTTAGGACTCGAAAGAAGCGTGATTTATGTTTGTGTTTAGTGTTTTAGGACTCGAATGAAGTGTGATTTATGTTTGTGTTTAGTGTTTTAGGACTCGAATGAAGTGTGATTTATGTTTGTGTTTAATGTTTTAGGACTCAAATGAAGCGTGATTTATGTTTGTGTTTAGTGTTTTAGGACTCGAAAGAAGCGTGATTTATGTTTGTGTTTAGTGTTTTAGGACTCAAATGAAGCGTGATTTATGTTTGTGTTCAGTGTTTTAGGACTCGAAAGAAGCGTGATTTATGTTTGTGTTTTAGGACTCGAATGAAGTGTGATTTATGTTTGTGTTTAGTGTTTTAGGACTTGAATAAAGTGTGACTTATGTTTGTGTTTAGTGTTTTAGGACTTGAATAAAGTGTGATTTATGTTTGTTTTAGGTTCACTAACTGAACAATATTCTTCATAAATCTAACAATTAGTTGTATTACACAATTCAGTGTTAAAAATAAAGCGTCTTCTTAGTTGTTTTTCAAAAACTGAGTAATATTCTTCATAAATTAAAGATTACAAACATTTCTACTGGAAATTAGTCCGGAATAATTGAGTATATATCTGGTATCCATGTGCCTAAGATTGGGAGAAATTCTAACCACCAGAGAACGAGATTTTGTGCCAATATCGTAAAATATTATTCGGTAAAGTGTTTCAACAACAGTAAAAACAGCAGTCTAGAGTTGTTACGCAATATAAACAAATGTTTATATCTAATGCATATCATATCTCTAAAAGCTTCACTTTAGTAAGTCTGATAGAATAAAAGGTGTTTCTCAAGAAACAAGAATCGATGTTAAAGTAAAGAACCCTAGACAGAAAATAAGAGACTGTTAAAGCAATAGCTTTCATCAGATAAAATATAAAACCTTTAAATCTGGATATGAAAAGAACTCTTTTTTAATAGATGGCGTTTTTATTACAACTCTTGTTATGGTAAATTTCCAGAGATTTTTACTGATATAAGATACTAGAGTGATAGCTACTTATACTGAGAGACTCTAATTCTTCGTCATCTAGTATCACTTTTAAAACCAGTCCATTTCAAAGATTTGTCTACTCTCCGGGTACACGAATTAAGCCTCCCATATTCTGTAGAAGAGCATCCGAACTTGGTGAGCCACACTTATTGTTCTGTTTGTTTCTCTTGAACTTCGTGTAAAGCTACATTAGCGATATTTCCGCTAACCGAACCTAACTTAGCAGTGTAGGACTAGATGTCATCACCCACCGCCTCTTTCTCTTGAACTTCGTGTAAAGCTGCATGAGCGCTATCTCCGCTAACCGAACCTAACTTAGCAGTGTAGGACTAGATGTCATCACCCACCGCCTCTTTCTCTTGAACTTCGTGTAAAGCTGCATGAGCGCTATTTCCGCTAACCGAACCTAACTTAGCAGTGTAGGACTAGATGTCATCACCCACCGCCTGTTTCTCTTGAACTTCGTGTAAAGCTACATTAGCGCTATTTCCGCTAACCGAACCTAACTTAGCAGTGTAGGACTAGATGTCATCACCCACCGCCTGTTTCTCTTGAACTTCGTGTAAAGCTACATTAGCGCTATTTCCGCTAACCGAACCTAACTTAGCAGTGTAGGACTAGATGTCATCACCCACCGCCTGTTTCTCTTGAACTTCGTGTAAAGCTGCATGAGCGCTATCTCCGCTAACCGAACCTAACTTAGCAGTGTAGGACTAGATGTCATCACCCACCGCCTGTTTCTCTTGAACTTCGTGTAAAGCTACATTAGCGCTATTTCCGCTAACCGAACCTAACTTAGCAGTGTAGGACTAGATGTCATCACCCACCGCCTGTTTCTCTTGAACTTCGTGTAAAGCTACATTAGCGCTATTTCCGCTAACCGAACCTAACTTGGCAGTGTAGGACTAGATGTCATCACCCACCGCCTGTTTCTCTTGAACTTCGTGTAAAGCTACATTAGCGCTATTTCCGCTAACCGAACCTAACTTAGCAGTGTAGGACTAGATGTCATCACCCACCGCCAGCTCTTGTGCTACTCTTTTACCAACGAATACAAAAGGGCACCTCTGTTTAGTGGGACGGGGATTCGAATCCGCGACCCTCGGAATAGGAATCGAGTGTCTTAACCACCTGGCCATGCCGGGCCGATGTAAAAACGAATGTTAGTTATATACAAGTTTTATAACAAACCCAAATATCAAGTACAAAACATTCGACGTCTGCTTTACGCCTATTAAAGATAAACTAGTGGTTTATCACGTGTTTTGTTTAGTCCTAAGAAAAAACAAATCAAACAAGCCGTTAAAGAGGAAAGACAGAATCCTAACCATCTTTACGATGTGTTTATAATATCAGACATGATGAAGTCGAACCAGAAAATATTAACATTTATAATAATCACGTTAACGTGTTAACAACTCCGAGATTTCGAAGAAAAACCCACGAGAAAGGCGTGGTTTAATAGTGCACTATGTTTGTTTTGTGAAAGTTATGACATATTCTTAGATGTCTACCGACTGCACCAGTTACGTCCGTTACGTGGAAGTTAACGTGCTTCGTGATAGTTAAATCATAACGTTCAACCCCTTTTTATGTTACGAGATGGTTACATTATTAGGTTCGATCGATTTTGTGTCTTTCGTGAAGGTTACACGATTATATTCAACCAGTTTTGTGTGTACCGTGATGGTTACACGGTTATGTAAATCCATTTTATAATCTAATATATATTGTTTTTAGATAAAAAAAAAACATGCTAGATTAAATTATTCGACGTCAATGTAAACGGGAGAAAAACAAACTTTGACTAAAGTAAACCCACCAATAAAAGAGTAAAATGACTTCCAAAGAGAAATGTGTATCTACTACAAAGGGTTAGTTTCAAAACGGTTCTTTTTATTACACGTGGGGAGGGGATAGGGTATAGAATAAAACCTCACAAATCAAATGCTTTACCGCCAAAAAATCGTCACTAAAGCAAAAAATACCGAAGTAAATTCAAAAGAGGTCCATAGCTACTGTATCTAAGGAACATCTTTACAACGAGGTGTAATGTGAAACCATAAGTTCTTCCCTTTCTTCCAGAATGTTTTGATGAATAAACTGTGAGATATAGTTCTACTTGCTTCTTAAATAGCAGCAGCTGCCCGATTTTCCCTGAACTGTTTCGATAGTCCCAGATATCCACACTGTTTATGTTACCCTAGATGTGCATTTTTCACACTGTTCAGATAGCCCCAGCCGTCCACGTTTTCACGCTATTTAAACAGCTCTAGCTATCTACGTTTTTACATTGTTTAGATAGTCCTAGCTGTCAAATTTTCACACTGTTTACATAGCCCGAGCTGTTAATTTATCACACTGTTAAGATAGTCCTAGCTGTCAATTTTTCCCACGCTGTTTAGATAGTCCTAGCTGTTAACTTTTCCCACATTGTTTAGATAGTCCTAGCTGTTAATTTTTCACACTGTTTAGATAGCCCGAGCTGTTAATTTTTCCCACATTATTTAGATAGTCCTAGCTGTCAATTTTTCCCACTGTTTACATAGCCTGAGCTGTTGATTTATCACACTGTTAAGATAGTCCTAGCTGTCAATTTTTCCCACGCTGTTTAGATAGTCCTAGCTGTTAACTTTTCCCACATCGTTTAGATAGTCCTAGCTATTAATTTTTCACACTGTTTAGATAGCTCTAGCTGTTAACTTTTCCCACATTGTTTAGATAGTCATAGCTGTTAATTTTTCATACTGTTTAGATAGTCCTAGCAGTTAATTTTTCCCACATTGTTTAGATAGCCCTAGCTGTTAATTTTTCCCACATTGTTTAGATAGTCGTAGCTGTTAATTTTTCACACTGTTTAGAGAGCCCTAGCTGTTAATTTTCACACTGTTCAGATAGCCCTAGCTGTTAATTTTTCCCACATTGTTTAGATAGTCCTAGCTGTTAATTTTTCACACTGTTTAGATAGTCCTAGCTGTTAATTTTTCACATTGTTTAGATAGCCCGAGCTGTTAATTTTTCCCACATTATTTAGATAGTCCTAGCTGTTAATTTTTCACATTGTTTAGATAGCCCTAGCAGTTGATTTTTCCAACATTATTTAGATAGTCCTAGCTGTTAATTTTTCCCACATTGTTTAGATAGTCCTAGCTGTTAATTTTTCACACTGTTTAGATAGCCCTAGCTGTAAATTTTTCCCACATTGTTTAGATAGTCCTAGCTGTTAATTTTTCCCACATTGTTTAGATAGCCCTAGCTGTTAATTTTTCACACATTGTTTAGATAGTCCTAGCTGTCAATTTTTCATTCTGTTTAGATAGTCCTAGCAGTTAATTTTTCCCACATTGTTTAGATAGTCTTAGCTGTTAATTTTTCCCACATTGTTTAGATAGCCCTAGCTGTTAATTTTTCACACTGTTTAGATAGCCCTAGCTGTTAATTTTTCCCACATTGTTTAGATAGTCCTAGCTGTCAATTTTTCATACTGTTTAGATAGTCCTAGCAGTTAATTTTTCCCACATTGTTTAGATAGCCCTAGCTGTTAATTTTTCCCACATTGTTTAGATAGTCGTAGCTGTTAATTTTTCACACTGTTTAGATAGCCCTAGCTGTCAATGTTTCCCACATTGTTTAGATAGTCCTAGCTGTCAATTTTTCCCACATTGTTTAGATAGCCCTAGCTGTTAATTTTTCACACTGTTTAGATAGCCCTAGCTGTTAATTTTTCCCACATTGTTTAGATAGCCCTAGCTGTTAACTTTTCCCACATTGTTTAGATAGTCCTAGTTGTTAATTTTTCACACTGTTTAGATAGTCCTAGCAGTTAATTTTCCCCACATTGTTTAGATCGTCCTAGCTGTTAACTTTTCCCACATTGTTTAGATAGTTCTAGCTGTTAATTTTTCACACTGTTTAGATAGTCCTAGCTGTTAATTTTTCACATTGTTTAGATAGCCCGAGCTGTTAATTTTTCCCACATTATTTAGATAGTCCTAGCTGTCAATTTTTCACACTGTTTAGAGAGCCCTAGCTGTTAATTTTCACACTGTTCAGATAGCCCTAGCTGTTAATTTTTCCCACATTGTTTAGATAGTCCTAGCTGTTAATTTTTCACATTGTTTAGATAGCCCGAGCTGTTAATTTTTCCCACATTATTTAGATAGTCCTAGCTGTTAATTTTTCACATTGTTTAGATAGCCCTAGCAGTTGATTTTCCAACATTATTTAGATAGTCCTAGCTGTTAATTTTCCCACATTGTTTAGATAGTCCTAGCTGTTAATTTTTCACACTGTTTAGATAGCCCTAGCTGTAAATTTTTCCCACATTGTTTAGATAGTCCTAGCTGTTAATTTTTCCCACATTGTTTAGATAGCCCTAGCTGTTAATTTTTCACACTGTTTAGATAGCCCTAGCTGTTAATTTTTCCCACATTGTTTAGATAGTCCTAGCTGTCAATTTTTCATACTGTTTAGATAGTCCTAGCAGTTAATTTTTCCCACATTGTTTAGATAGCCCTAGCTGTTAATTTTTCACACTGTTTAGATAGCCCTAGCTGTTAATTTTTCCCACATTGTTTAGATAGTCCTAGCTGTCAATTTTTCATACTGTTCAGATAGTCCTAGCAGTTAATTTTTCCCACATTGTTTAGATAGCCCTAGCTGTTAATTTTTCCCACATTGTTTAGATAGTCGTAGCTGTTAATTTTTCACACTGTTTAGATAGCCCTAGCTGTCAATGTTTCCCACATTGTTTAGATAGTCCTAGCTGTCAATTTTTCCCACATTGTTTAGATAGCCCTAGCTGTTAATTTTTCACACTGTTTAGATAGCCCTAGCTGTTAATGTTTCCCACATTGTTTAGATAGCCCTAGCTGTTAACTTTTCCCACATTGTTTAGATAGTCCTAGTTGTTAATTTTTCACACTGTTTAGATAGTCCTAGCAGTTAATTTTCCCCACATTGTTTAGATAGTCCTAGCTGTTAACTTTTCCCACATTGTTTAGATAGTTCTAGCTGTTAATTTTTCACACTGTTTAGATAGTCCTAGCTGTTAAGTTTTCACATTGTTTAGATAGCCCGAGCTGTTAATTTTTCCCACTGTTAAGATAGTCCTAGCTGTCAATTTTTCCCACGCTGTTTAGATAGTCCTAGCTGTTAACTTTTCCCACATTGTTTAGATAGTCCTAGCTGTTAATTTTTCACACTGTTTAGATAGCCCGAGCTGTTAATTTTTCCCACATTATTTAGATAGTCCTAGCTGTCAATTTTTCCCACTGTTTACATAGCCTGAGCTGTTGATTTATCACACTGTTAAGATAGTCCTAGCTGTCAATTTTTCCCACGCTGTTTAGATAGTCCTAGCTGTTAACTTTTCCCACATCGTTTAGATAGTCCTAGCTATTAATTTTCACACTGTTTAGATAGCTCTAGCTGTTAACTTTTCCCACATTGTTTAGATAGTCATAGCTGTTAATTTTTCATACTGTTTAGATAGTCCTAGCAGTTAATTTTTCCCACATTGTTTAGATAGCCCTAGCTGTTAATTTTTCCCACATTGTTTAGATAGTCGTAGCTGTTAATTTTTCACACTGTTTAGAGAGCCCTAGCTGTTAATTTTCACACTGTTCAGATAGCCCTAGCTGTTAATTTTTCCCACATTGTTTAGATAGTCCTAGCTGTTAATTTTTCACACTGTTTAGATAGTCCTAGCTGTTAATTTTTCACATTGTTTAGATAGCCCGAGCTGTTAATTTTTCCCACATTATTTAGATAGTCCTAGCTGTTAATTTTTCACATTGTTTAGATAGCCCTAGCAGTTGATTTTCCAACATTATTTAGATAGTCCTAGCTGTTAATTTTCCCACATTGTTTAGATAGTCCTAGCTGTTAATTTTTCACACTGTTTAGATAGCCCTAGCTGTAAATTTTTCCCACATTGTTTAGATAGTCCTAGCTGTTAATTTTTCCCACATTGTTTAGATAGCCCTAGCTGTTAATTTTCACACTGTTTAGATAGCCCTAGCTGTTAATTTTTCCCACATTGTTTAGATAGTCCTAGCTGTCAATTTTCATTCTGTTTAGATAGTCCTAGCAGTTAATTTTTCCCACATTGTTTAGATAGTCTTAGCTGTTAATTTTTCCCACATTGTTTAGATAGCCCTAGCTGTTAATTTTTCACATTGTTTAGATAGCCCTAGCTGTTAATTTTTCCCACATTGTTTAGATAGTCGTAGCTGTTAATTTTTCACACTGTTTAGATAGCCCTAGCTGTCAATGTTTCCCACATTGTTTAGATAGTCCTAGCTGTCAATTTTTCCCACATTGTTTAGATAGCCCTAGCTGTTAATTTTTCACACTGTTTAGATAGCCCTAGCTGTTAATTTTTCCCACATTGTTTAGATAGCCCTAGCTGTTAACTTTTCCCACATTGTTTAGATAGTCCTAGTTGTTAATTTTTCACACTGTTTAGATAGTCCTAGCAGTTAATTTTCCCCACATTGTTTAGATCGTCCTAGCTGTTAACTTTTCCCACATTGTTTAGATAGTTCTAGCTGTTAATTTTTCACACTGTTTAGATAGTCCTAGCTGTTAATTTTTCACATTGTTTAGATAGCCCGAGCTGTTAATTTTTCCCACATTATTTAGATAGTCCTAGCTGTCAATTTTTCACACTGTTTAGAGAGCCCTAGCTGTTAATTTTCACACTGTTCAGATAGCCCTAGCTGTTAATTTTTCCCACATTGTTTAGATAGTCCTAGCTGTTAATTTTTCACATTGTTTAGATAGCCCGAGCTGTTAATTTTTCCCACATTATTTAGATAGTCCTAGCTGTTAATTTTTCACATTGTTTAGATAGCCCTAGCAGTTGATTTTTCCAACATTATTTAGATAGTCCTAGCTGTTAATTTTTCCCACATTGTTTAGATAGTCCTAGCTGTTAATTTTTCACACTGTTTAGATAGCCCTAGCTGTAAATTTTTCCCACATTGTTTAGATAGTCCTAGCTGTTAATTTTTCCCACATTGTTTAGATAGCCCTAGCTGTTAATTTTTCACACTGTTTAGATAGCCCTAGCTGTTAATTTTTCCCACATTGTTTAGATAGTCCTAGCTGTCAATTTTTCATACTGTTTAGATAGTCCTAGCAGTTAATTTTTCCCACATTGTTTAGATAGCCCTAGCTGTTAATTTTTCACACTGTTTAGATAGTCCTAGCTGTTAATTTTTCACATTGTTTAGATAGCCCGAGCTGTTAATTTTTCCCACATTATTTAGATAGTCCTAGCTGTCAATTTTTCACACTGTTTAGAGAGCCCTAGCTGTTAATTTTCACACTGTTCAGATAGCCCTAGCTGTTAATTTTTCCCACATTGTTTAGATAGTCCTAGCTGTTAATTTTTCACATTGTTTAGATAGCCCGAGCTGTTAATTTTTCCCACATTATTTAGATAGTCCTAGCTGTTAATTTTTCACATTGTTTAGATAGCCCTAGCAGTTGATTTTTCCAACATTATTTAGATAGTCCTAGCTGTTAATTTTTCCCACATTGTTTAGATAGTCCTAGCTGTTAATTTTTCCCACATTGTTTAGATAGCCCTAGCTGTTAATTTTTCACACTGTTTAGATAGCCCTAGCTGTTAATTTTTCCCACATTGTTTAGATAGTCCTAGCTGTCAATTTTTCATACTGTTTAGATAGTCCTAGCAGTTAATTTTTCCCACATTGTTTAGATAGCCCTAGCTGTTAATTTTTCCCACATTGTTTAGATAGTCCTAGCTGTCAATTTTTCATACTGTTCAGATAGTCCTAGCAGTTAATTTTTCCCACATTGTTTAGATAGCCCTAGCTGTTAATTTTTCCCACATTGTTTAGATAGTCGTAGCTGTTAATTTTTCACACTGTTTAGATAGCCCTAGCTGTCAATGTTTCCCACATTGTTTAGATAGTCCTAGCTGTCAATTTTTCCCACATTGTTTAGATAGCCCTAGCTGTTAATTTTTCACACTGTTTAGATAGCCCTAGCTGTTAATGTTTCCCACATTGTTTAGATAGCCCTAGCTGTTAACTTTTCCCACATTGTTTAGATAGTCCTAGTTGTTAATTTTTCACACTGTTTAGATAGTCCTAGCAGTTAATTTTCCCCACATTGTTTAGATAGTCCTAGCTGTTAACTTTTCCCACATTGTTTAGATAGTTCTAGCTGTTAATTTTTCACACTGTTTAGATAGTCCTAGCTGTTAAGTTTTCACATTGTTTAGATAGCCCGAGCTGTTAATTTTTCCCACTGTTAAGATAGTCCTAGCTGTCAATTTTTCCCACGCTGTTTAGATAGTCCTAGCTGTTAACTTTTCCCACATTATTTAGATAGTCCTAGCTGTTAATTTTTCACATTGTTTAGATAGCCCTAGCAGTTGATTTTTCCAACATTATTTAGATAGTCCTAGCTGTTAATTTTTCCCACATTGTTTAGATAGTCCTAGCTGTTAATTTTTCCCACATTGTTTAGATAGCCCTAGCTGTTAATTTTTCACACTGTTTAGATAGCCCTAGCTGTTAATTTTTCCCACATTGTTTAGATAGTCCTAGCTGTCAATTTTTCATACTGTTTAGATAGTCCTAGCAGTTAATTTTTCCCACATTGTTTAGATAGCCCTAGCTGTTAATTTTTCCCACATTGTTTAGATAGTCCTAGCTGTCAATTTTTCATACTGTTCAGATAGTCCTAGCAGTTAATTTTTCCCACATTGTTTAGATAGCCCTAGCTGTTAATTTTTCCCACATTGTTTAGATAGTCGTAGCTGTTAATTTTTCACACTGTTTAGATAGCCCTAGCTGTCAATGTTTCCCACATTGTTTAGATAGTCCTAGCTGTCAATTTTTCCCACATTGTTTAGATAGCCCTAGCTGTTAATTTTCACACTGTTTAGATAGCCCTAGCTGTTAATGTTTCCCACATTGTTTAGATAGCCCTAGCTGTTAACTTTTCCCACATTGTTTAGATAGTCCTAGTTGTTAATTTTTCACACTGTTTAGATAGTCCCAGCAGTTAATTTTCCCACATTGTTTAGATAGTCCTAGCTGTTAACTTTTCCCACATTGTTTAGATAGTTCTAGCTGTTAATTTTTCACACTGTTTAGATAGTCCTAGCTGTTAAGTTTTCACATTGTTTAGATAGCCCGAGCTGTTAATTTTTCCCACTGTTAAGATAGTCCTAGCTGTCAATTTTTCCCACGCTGTTTAGATAGTCCTAGCTGTTAACTTTTCCCACATTGTTTAGATAGTCCTAGCTGTTAATTTTTCACACTGTTTAGATAGCCCGAGCTGTTAATTTTTCCACATTATTTAGATAGTCCTAGCTGTCAATTTTTCCCACTGTTTACATAGCCTGAGCTGTTGATTTATCACACTGTTAAGATAGTCCTAGCTGTCAATTTTTCCCACGCTGTTTAGATAGTCCTAGCTGTTAACTTTTCCCACATCGTTTAGATAGTCCTAGCTATTAATTTTTCACACTGTTTAGATAGCTCTAGCTGTTAACTTTTCCCACATTGTTTAGATAGTCATAGCTGTTAATTTTTCATACTGTTTAGATAGTCCTAGCAGTTAATTTTTCCCACATTGTTTAGATAGCCCTAGCTGTTAATTTTTCCCACATTGTTTAGATAGTCGTAGCTGTTAATTTTTCACACTGTTTAGAGAGCCCTAGCTGTTAATTTTCACACTGTTCAGATAGCCCTAGCTGTTAATTTTTCCCACATTGTTTAGATAGTCCTAGCTGTTAATTTTTCACACTGTTTAGATAGTCCTAGCTGTTAATTTTTCACATTGTTTAGATAGCCCGAGCTGTTAATTTTTCCCACATTATTTAGATAGTCCTAGCTGTTAATTTTTCACATTGTTTAGATAGCCCTAGCAGTTGATTTTTCCAACATTATTTAGATAGTCCTAGCTGTTAATTTTTCCCACATTGTTTAGATAGTCCTAGCTGTTAATTTTTCACACTGTTTAGATAGCCCTAGCTGTAAATTTTTCCCACATTGTTTAGATAGTCCTAGCTGTTAATTTTTCCCACATTGTTTAGATAGCCCTAGCTGTTAATTTTTCACACTGTTTAGATAGCCCTAGCTGTTAATTTTTCCCACATTGTTTAGATAGTCCTAGCTGTCAATTTTTCATTCTGTTTAGATAGTCCTAGCAGTTAATTTTTCCCACATTGTTTAGATAGTCTTAGCTGTTAATTTTTCCCACATTGTTTAGATAGCCCTAGCTGTTAATTTTTCACACTGTTTAGATAGCCCTAGCTGTTAATTTTTCCCACATTGTTTAGATAGTCCTAGCTGTCAATTTTTCATACTGTTTAGATAGTCCTAGCAGTTAATTTTTCCCACATTGTTTAGATAGCCCTAGCTGTTAATTTTTCCCACATTGTTTAGATAGTCGTAGCTGTTAATTTTTCACACTGTTTAGATAGCCCTAGCTGTCAATGTTTCCCACATTGTTTAGATAGTCCTAGCTGTCAATTTTTCCCACATTGTTTAGATAGCCCTAGCTGTTAATTTTTCACACTGTTTAGATAGCCCTAGCTGTTAATTTTTCCCACATTGTTTAGATAGCCCTAGCTGTTAACTTTTCCCACATTGTTTAGATAGTCCTAGTTGTTAATTTTTCACACTGTTTAGATAGTCCTAGCAGTTAATTTTCCCCACATTGTTTAGATCGTCCTAGCTGTTAACTTTTCCCACATTGTTTAGATAGTTCTAGCTGTTAATTTTTCACACTGTTTAGATAGTCCTAGCTGTTAATTTTTCACATTGTTTAGATAGCCCGAGCTGTTAATTTTTCCCACATTATTTAGATAGTCCTAGCTGTCAATTTTTCACACTGTTTAGAGAGCCCTAGCTGTTAATTTTCACACTGTTCAGATAGCCCTAGCTGTTAATTTTCCCACATTGTTTAGATAGTCCTAGCTGTTAATTTTTCACATTGTTTAGATAGCCCGAGCTGTTAATTTTTCCCACATTATTTAGATAGTCCTAGCTGTTAATTTTTCACATTGTTTAGATAGCCCTAGCAGTTGATTTTTCCAACATTATTTAGATAGTCCTAGCTGTTAATTTTTCCCACATTGTTTAGATAGTCCTAGCTGTTAATTTTCACACTGTTTAGATAGCCCTAGCTGTAAATTTTTTCCCACATTGTTTAGATAGTCCTAGCTGTTAATTTTTCCCACATTGTTTAGATAGCCCTAGCTGTTAATTTTCACACTGTTTAGATAGCCCTAGCTGTTAATTTTCCCACATTGTTTAGATAGTCCTAGCTGTCAATTTTCATACTGTTTAGATAGTCCTAGCAGTTAATTTTTCCCACATTGTTTAGATAGCCCTAGCTGTTAATTTTCCCACATTGTTTAGATAGTCGTAGCTGTTAATTTTTCACACTGTTTAGATAGCCCTAGCTGTCAATGTTTCCCACATTGTTTAGATAGTCCTAGCTGTCAATTTTTCCCACATTGTTTAGATAGCCCTAGCTGTTAATTTTTCACACTGTTTAGATAGCCCTAGCTGTTAATGTTTCCCACATTGTTTAGATAGCCCTAGCTGTTAACTTTTCCCACATTGTTTAGATAGTCCTAGTTGTTAATTTTTCACACTGTTTAGATAGTCCTAGCAGTTAATTTTCCCCACATTGTTTAGATAGTCCTAGCTGTTAACTTTTCCCACATTGTTTAGATAGTTCTAGCTGTTAATTTTTCACACTGTTTAGATAGTCCTAGCTGTTAAGTTTTCACATTGTTTAGATAGCCCGAGCTGTTAATTTTTCCCACATTATTTAGATAGTCCTAGCTGTCAATTTTTCACACTGTTTAGAGAGCCCTAGCTGTTAATTTTCGCACTGTTCAGATAGCCCTAGCTGTTAATTTTTCCCACATTGTTTAGATAGTCCTAGCTGTTAATTTTTCACACTGTTTAGATAGTCCTAGCTGTTAATTTTTCACATTGTTTAGATAGCCCGAGCTGTTAATTTTTCCCACATTATTTAGATAGTCCTAGCTGTTAATTTTTCACATTGTTTAGATAGCCCTAGCAGTTGATTTTTCCAACATTATTTAGATAGTCCTAGCTGTTAATTTTTCCCACATTGTTTAGATAGTCCTAGCTGTTAATTTTTCACACTGTTTAGATAGCCCTAGCTGTTAATTTTTCCCACATTGTTTAGATAGTCCTAGCTGTCAATTTTTCATACTGTTTAGATAGTCCTAGCAGTTAATTTTTCCCACATTGTTTAGATAGCCCTAGCTGTTAATTTTTCCCACATTGTTTAGATAGTCGTAGCTGTTAATTTTTCACACTGTTTAGATAGCCCTAGCTGTCAATGTTTCCCACATTGTTTAGATAGTCCTAGCTGTCAATTTTTCACACTGTTTACATAGCCCGAGCTGTTAATTTATCACACTGTTAAGATGGTCCTAGCTGTTAACTTTTCCCACATCGTTTAGATAGTCCTAGCTATTAATTTTTCACACTGTTTAGATAGCCCTAGCTGTCAATGTTTACCACACAGTTTAGGTAACCCTAGACATCCACCACACAGTTTAGGTAACCCTAGATATCCACGACATAGTTTAGGTTACCCTAGATATCCACCACACAGTTTAGGTAACCCTAGATATCCACCACACAGTTTAGGTAACCCTAGATATCCACCACACAGTTTAGGTTACCCTAGATATCCACCACACAGTTTAGGTAACCCTAGATATCCACCACACAGTTTAGGTAACCCTAGATATCCACCACACAGTTTAGGTAGCCCTAGATATCCACCACACAGTTTAGGTAGCCCTAGATATCCACCACACAGTTTAGGTTACCCTAGATATCCACCACACAGTTTAGGTTACCCTAGATATCCACCACACAGTTTAGGTAACCCTAGATATCCACATTTTGAAACTACTTTCTAAAGTTCACTAACTTTCCTCTGCCTCTAACCTCCTTTAATAAGACATATTTGTTATAGAAATGAGAAACAATAAATGTGATCGATTAATTTTTATTCGATTCTCAAATATCGTAACTTAACATGATTACTAACCTTGTTGACAAGTTCGCAGCTCGAGAACAAACACAGTAACAGTATTAACCTCAGTCTGACAAGCAACTCGATGTCAACACCAATCAGACGATTTCCTCCTTCTTGAGGGTAGATTATTTATTTAGGGCGTTTGTTGATTTTAAGATTAACTGACAAACGATTTTCAGTCTTACAAAAATGTTGCATTATTGTTTGAAAGTACGTGTTAACTTGTTTGATTTATCGTTTTCAAAAACGATTTTGAAAACTACTATTGTTAATTGTAACTGAAAAAATCAAATAAGACGTTTTATTTGGAACTTAATGTTAAAAGAAGCACGATTAGACGTTAGACACGAGCTAATAATACCGCGGGAAAACAACGACAAGTACCGCTGATGAGTCTGTACAAATCAACGCGATACAGATCAGTAGTTTGGTAAAATATACAATCGATTGAAAGTATGCTTTTCAAACGTACTCACTTGGTGGCGTTGGTGGGTTGAGGAAAAAAGCTGCGTTCCATGCTGCCAGATAACTACAGTTTTTGTTTAATAAAACAACAACAACGAGGCCTGTTGGTTAGAGGGCGCTCGACTTGTAATCTGCGGATCGCGGGTTCAAACCTCTTCGCCGAACACGCTCGCCATTTTAGCCGATGGAGCGCTATAATGTTCGGTCAATCCTACTATTCGTTTATAAAAATTAGTAGTCCAAGAAATAGCTGTGGGTGGAGTTGACTGTCTGCTTTCCTTATATTCTATTACTGCTAAACAAATAATAATAAGTAATATAAAGATAAAACAAGTCTGTTTCCTTCAGAATTTTGTTCAAAGCTACACACCCACCGTCGTATCTTCGATTATTATTATCTTATCGGATAGTAGGATGTAATGTCGCGTCTGATTTGTCCTATATTCGGATAGTAGGATCTAACGTCGCGTCTGATTTGTCGTAAAATCAGGCTTCGTACTTTATTGCCGGGTGTGTAAAGGATCCCTTTACCAAAATAAGACGTCTTGAGTCAAAGGATCCCATCTTGTCCAAATTTGGAGGAAAGTCTTTCCAAAGATTAATTACTCTCAAATGTGTTTTTGGAAGTAACGTAATAGACTTAGTAACTATTTACAAATACGTGCCGTGCCCCTTGTATTCGAAAGGTCACTTTGGGTCCAACCACTTTGATGTACGTCACAGGGTTATCGAGTACTCCTCATCTGGAGATCCAAGAACCTCTTGCCATCTGGACAACCCAACTACAACACAATATACCCAACTACTATTCAATATGCCCAACTACTACTGTTCAATAATTTTTCGCTAATTTATAAAAGCTTAAATCCATTTGTAGCTTTCTGAAGTACTTCATATTAAAAGTAGTTTTAAAAGGTGAGATCAGATGTAATGTTAGTAACAAGATTCTACTGAGTAACTTGAACCGAAAAACAGTTTCTTTAAAACGTCTCTCAAATGTTACACTAGTATGAGCTGACAAGGATAGTTTAATCAAAATTATACAAACAAATATTGATTTATAGCTATCGACAGCATAGTTAACAAGGCATTTATTTATATTTACAAAGCTACATAATATTTATAAGTCTACAAGAGTTCACGGATAGCATGACTCCTTAAGTTTACAAGAGTTCACGGAAAGCATGACTCCTTAAGTTTACAAGAGTTCAGAGGAAGCATGACACCCTAAGTCTACAAGAGTTCACGGAAAGCATGACTCCTTACGTTTACAAGGGTGCACAGGAAGCATTACACCCTAAGTCTACAAGAGTTCACAGGAAGTATGACTCTCTAAGTCTACAAGAGTTCACAGGAAGCATGACTCCCTAAGTCTACAAGAGTTCACGGAAAGCATGACTCCTTAAGTTTACAAGGGTGCACAGGAAGCATGACACCCTAAGTCTACAAGGGTTCACAGGAAGTATGACTCTCTAAGTCCACAAGAGTTCACAGGAAGCATGACTCCCTAAGTCTACAAGTGTTCACGGAAAGCATGACTCCCTAAGTCTACAAGGGTTCACAGGAAGCATAATTATCTAAGTCTACAAGGGTTCACAGGAAGCATAATTATCTAAGTCTACAAGGGTCCACAGGAAGCATAATTATCTAAGTCTACAAGGGTTCACAGGAAGCATGACTCCCTAACTCTACAAGGGTTCACAGGAAGCCTGACTTCTTAGTCAAACTTTAAGTTGTATATGCGTTATAGGATGGCGAGAAACAGCCTTAATGCTTAAACTATATACACAAAATA
Source organism: Tachypleus tridentatus (assembly GCF_004210375.1). Lineage (NCBI taxonomy): Eukaryota > Metazoa > Arthropoda > Merostomata > Xiphosura > Limulidae > Tachypleus > Tachypleus tridentatus. The sequence continues at coordinate 105,387,767 of NC_134827.1, forward strand.
TTTCTACTGTTTTGGATGGTATACGCTCATTTCGTCTGTCTTCTGGCAATCATCAGTTTTTACAAATTACTTTATACTTTACGAAACGACAATTACTGTTTTTTTTATTTTCAAATTTTGGTTTTTACAATACATCTTCTCCAAAGAACAAAGGCAGGATATTTTGTACTGCACACTAAAATATTAAAACGTCTTAGAATTTTCTGAATATTCATCGTGGAATATTAGTTTCCACATTAATTATCAAACGAGTAAATGATTTCTAACGTTTAGCTAAATGGTTTCATAACATAAAAAGACAAGTTCAAACCCCATTATTGTGTTTATTTAAATTCTAAACTGTTTCTAATGGTGTCAAACACCAACCTACTGGAACGTACTTATCCAATAACATTTATTATTTTAATTGAATGCGTGTATTGTAGGTATGTAACTCTTCACATGACTTGCCGTTACAATGCTCAACAACTGGAAGCCAGCAGTGAATCTATTCTGACATCCAGTTTATGGTAAACCATCGACCTTCAAGAATAATTTCCATTAGCTCATTGAAACCTCATTAAGATTTAAATTAGTACTGCTAGAGAATTTATGTAAAATTATCCACAGAAAAACTGAAATTATAAAGCACAATTAATGGTATAAAATAATCTAATCATAATCTGTGTTCGTTTCATTTATCGTGTCATTAAGACACAAACTATGAATCCTCGAGCTAATTAGGAAACAAACTTTAGTCATTCGGCCTTTAGGCTTAAACTCCCAGCTTATTACACTTCGTTTTGATACGCTTTAAAATAAATCCTGTTAAACTATCATTTATCTTAATAATTATAAAACGATACTCTCTAGAGATCGTTAAGTAGACTAACATGAGTAAAGACACAGACGTTAAAGTTAACTATAAATAGTAGAATACAATTAATAGCTTCTTTCGGGACATGATTATATGAAACACACAAATCTACTTGTAGAAAAATAGCGTTTACCCCTGTGGCAAAAATAATTACCAATTATAACCATTTGAGAATTCAGATCGGTGATTATAATATAGTGGAGTGGATTTCACTTGTGCTCTGTGGATACGAACCCGGGTTACCAGGTAAGAAACAAGAACGGAAAGAGAATTCTGCTTGTTTGCTTCCAGAGTTGACGATTTATATGAAATCATGCTACTGCAGTACTTGTATCCTCTTTTAGGCTTAGTGAAACAACGATAGGCTTAGTGAAACAACGATCAAATTTCCATCTTAACGGTTAAATCTACTACTTCCGGTAAATAATGTGATACTTTCACTCAGAAAGAGAGAGAGGCAGTTAATATATAGGCATAGCATGACCTGGTGGAAAGGACACACACCTCGTAACCGATAGATCAGCCATGGAAGAGGGTTATAAATGTCACAGTGAATCCCACTATTCTTTGCTAAAAAGTATTCCAAACGTTTGCGATGGGTGGTATTGACTAGTTGTCTTTCCTTTAGTATATCACATCTTAGTTAGGGACGGACACAAGGGAGGGAATGGTCTATAAATCTAATTTTTTTATAAAGAATAAGCAAACAAAGCCTGATGTCTAGAGATATTGTTATCCGACTGGAAATAAGTGTCGTGGTTTTAATGTTCGATAATTCACATATTATTGGTTTCAACCGAATAAACAGTGTTTATAAGCACGATACGTTGTTACAGTGAAGTGTTGTATTTCACGTTGACGTAAGTGTTTTAGTTTGCAACAAAACAAAGTAACTGCAGTGTGGTTTATACTTTTCGGTTGGTACGGTGTAGAATACTAACGTGAATGATGTGACGTCTGAAAAGTCGTCGCTAGGTAGCGTTTCATTTTAAGTCTGGTTGGTTTGCTCTGAATATGGCGCAAAGCTACTCGTGGGCTATCTGCGCTGACCGGCTCTAATTTTGCGGCGAAAGACTATGAAGATGAAAGCTGGTTATCAAAACTCACCGTCAACTCTTGGGTTATCTTACAAGAGTTACAATTATCTTACAAATGAATAGTGGAATTTACCGTCACATTATAACGTCCTTGTGGCTGACAGTACGAACATGTGTGGTGTGATGGGGATTCGAAGTGATGACCCGTAGATTAGGAGTCCAGCATCTTAACCATCTGGCCATGCCGGGCCGTTCATTTCAAGTTCGTTGGGTTGTTTCAGCGCAAAGCTACACAACAGTTAACCCGCACTCCTATCATCACAGGGAATGAAACCACCGAATTTTAGTGTTTTTAAGTCCATAAACTCACTTCAGATCCACTGGGACGGCGTCTTTAAAAGCAGAAACCACTGACCTGATGAACTTATGTTGCCTAATGAAATTATCAAGGAGAGTTTGTATAATATTCCTTTTAATTTATGGTCTTACTATTTTACAAATGAATAATGGAATTGATTGTCACATTATAACGTCCCTGTGGCTGAACGAACATGCGTGGTGTTAGGGGGATTCGAAGTGGTGACACTTAGATTAGGAGTCCAACATCTTAACCATCTGGCCAGTTTCTAGACTTAGAACGCTAAAATTCGAGATTCGATTCCCTACTTTGGACAAAAAGCAGAAAGCCAATTGTGCGTTGCTAAAAGTCACCAACATTTAATTCGTTCAAAGAACCTGTCATTGTCACGTAAGCCACATCAATTTACTGAAACAGTGAAGGACGCTGGGAATTCAGATCTAATGATCATTAGTAGTGTGTTACACTCGGTGTAACCAAAACCAAGAGAAATAAAAGACAAACATAATTGGGAACGACAGATAAGAAACTAAACAAATAGGGGAAATAAAGTTGGGAAACAAGACTACAATTAAGTAAAGATGGGGCAAAACGTTCAGAATATATCAAAGTTATATAATATTACCTTACGGTAGACCGGTTAGCGACCTTAATATATTAAGTATACTCAAGATAAATATCTGATTTGGATACTTTGAGAATGTTCCAGAATAGTTTTGAAGCTTAGGCCACGCATGACCAGGTGGTTAAGGCACTCGGCTCGTAATCCGAGAGTCATCGGGATCGAATCCCCGTCACACCACACATGCTCGCCCTTTCAGCCGCGGGGGGCGTTATAATGTTACGGTCAATTCCACTATTCGTTAGTAAAAGAGTAGCTCAAAAGTTGGCGGTGGGCGGTGATGACTAGCTGGCTTCCCTCTACTCTTACACTTCTAAATTAGGGAAGGCTAGCGCAGATAGCCCTCGTGTAGCTTTACGCGAAATTCAAAACAAACAAACAAACCCTCGAGCAGCTTTGCGCGAAATTCAAAACAAGCCAAAGTTTTGAAGCCCCAGTAAAGTAGCAGTTTCGGATAGGGGGGATATTCTAATTTTTTGTTTGTTTGTTTGTTTGTTTCTAATACCATAAACTCATAACAACTCACATACCTAAATAACTTAAATTTTCTTTTTATATTAGCCGTTTGCATGAAAGAAAACTAGCCAAGATAAATATTCAAGGTTCTTTTGTGATTGATACAGAGTTAAAATCGGGTGAACAACAACACATTGAGGATAAAAATTGGGAAAATGATCTTGTTTTTCGGTACGAAGACTCGACAATCAACGAGCCTGTTGATAAACAATGCAATTCACCATACTACAATCAACTTAAATGAAGCATCCCACATAATTAGACTCTTCCCAGTGGCTCAGCGGTAAATGAGCTCGACTTATAACACTAAAATATAGGTTCGATACCAGGAATTGACAGATCAGAGTTGGACCATTGCGTAGATTTGTGCTTTATAACAAATAAAGTGTGCTGTAGCTACTTTCGCTAACATGAACCCATAGAAAAACTTGCATCCATTTATACAAAAACTCAGCATTAACTGACACAAGACCCTGTACTTGCTTAGTTTGTAAATAAGCATTAGAAAAAAAAAGCAAAACGAAAATCGAACCCCGAATTTGAGTTATACGCCCTCCCAGTTTACCAACGGGGGCAATTTGTTACAAATAAGGCAACTTTGAAGAAAGTCTCGTAGTTCAGAGCGTCATATACAAACGGCGAAGTTGCAAAAGGGTGTTACCAACTTACCAGATGAGAATATATGGTTACTTCTCGGACAGTTACATCCGGTTTTAATAAGGTTCTATGATAAAGGTGACAATTTAGCCTGGTATTTGAAGGGTTACCATTCTGAAGGAAAACCGTAGTGTCTCATATTTCATTGTTGCATTGGTAGCATGGTACTGTCAACATTGACAGTGTACGTTTGCACTCCACATGGTTATTAAGAGTTAGTTACCAAAAGCGACGTTTTTGGTTCAATAAAATCATTTAATACACCTTATAACTAACTAGTTCAGGTAAATTAGTTACCATTAGTAACACTAGATGGCTGTAAGTTATATTAAATAATTTTACTTGTTATTGAACCAAACACGTCACTTTTTGCAATTGTTACTCTTAATGTACCAACACAGTGTGCCTTAAAATGAAATACTCCTCATGTTGATGGTTCCTCAGAAGAAAAAAATATTCCAGATGCATGGATTGACACTTCCAGTGAGGGTGGAGTGTAGTTCATCAGTCTGTAATATATTGGCAGGCCACTGCTCTTTGACTTCCTGTTTTGCTGAGAACCGCAATGCATGTTTGTTTTTGTTTGTGTGTTTGTTTTTTGAATTTCGCACAAAGCTACTCGAGGGCTATCTGTGCTAGCCGTCCCTAATTTAACAGTGTAAGACTAGAGGGAAGGCAGCTAGTCATCACCACCCACCGCCAACTCTAGGGCTACTCTTTTGCCAACGAATAGTAGGATTGACCATCACATTATAACGCCCCCATGGCTGAAAGGGCGAGCATGTTTGGCGCGACGGGAATGCGAACTCGCGACCTTCAGATTACGAGTCGCACGCCTTAACACGTTTGGCTATGCCGGGCCTATTCTTGATTGAAACACTCCAATCAAATAATGTAATTTGATCGTGTAATAAATCCACGGTGATGTAATTTAAGAAGGAACTAGACATTCAAATCGATATCATTAGGAGTCCATACTGATTATTAAATTTAGTAACTCTGTTTTTGTAATACTCTAAGTTTTGAAATCATATTCAATATTATTTAGGGTTTGTTTAAATTCAAATGTGATAAACGTATATTTATTGATTATTTCATGATATAGTCTACATTGTTTGAAACCTGTTACAATAATACGGTTTCTTTCATTTCTGTTAGTGGGTAGTAAACATTATGAAGATGATCAGGATTAGTATGTAACGTACTGGCCCGATTATAAGGCGATGTAATTTTTTGTTATTAATTAGGCTGAAAAATTCATAGTCGTCTTACAGTCACGTCCAACCAAAGATCCCTTCACTTTCCATACTCTAGGTTGTCGCATTTCTGAATGTCCAAGTAATATCTGTATACCGCATGCGCGCTAGATGTTCGCTCAGAAATGGTGGATCAGTAAACAGTAGGTCCTGAATGAAAAAAGCAAAAACATTTCAAATAACTCAGTAATAAAAAAAAAATGTGATGGTCAATGTAAATTGCAAAGAAATGTATCAATTTGTTGAAAAGAAATATGAACCAACAGGTAGAGGCTTAGGTGAATAACAACAAATGAAAATGTGTTCAGAACTGGACCAAGTTCTGAATAAAGAATTTGGTAGCACTAAATCAGGGTGTGCAACATTTTTCGTCGGTGGGCCATATAACCAACTTCATCAATCAAGGGGCCACTTAAAAAACAAGCTTATTCGTGTACATGCACAATAAATTAAAAAAAATTCTCAAAATGCAAGCAATAATATTTTATTTTTTGCATGAGTGATCATTTTAGTGCGACACTTGAAATTTAGAGTCCTTGCAGAGCTTGTCAATATCAGCTTTGACAGAAGTGGTTGCCACTCTTAACTGACTGGTCAAATGTTCATCAGTCAGCTGACTTCTACATTTGGTTTTGATGAGCTTCATTTTGGAGAAAAATTGCTCACAGCAGTAGGTGCTACCAAAAAAGGGAGGCAATTCTTTGTGCATGACGGGACAAATTGGGAAACTTTTCACGTACACAGAGTTTGTAAAAGTCTAGCAAACTGTTTTCAGAGAATTTCCTTTTAGTGTCCATGTCAGCCTGCAGTTCAATGAGTTCCATTTGGCAATCATCAGGACTGTCTTCCACTGCCAAATCAAAAGGTTGAGCGAACAATTTCAATCTAATTTCAGTTTGTCTGAAATCTGGAAATCTGTTTGCAAACTCATCACGCAGCTTTTGTACACTGGTTCCATATTTGGTGCAATCCAGATTAGGAAATTCCAGTTTCCTGGTTGCAAGACATGTAAAATATGGCTCTTCTCAACTGAACCTGGAAAAGTTCCAATTTCTTCTCAAAAGCACAAATATGCTCAAACAACTTATTCACAAGTTGACTTTTCCCTTGTAGTTTTAAGTTTAAATCAGACAGATGCTGTGTAATGTCTGTGAGGAATGCTAAGTCATTCAGCCAGTTCTCATTGCTCAAGAAGTCCACATTCTGACGTTTGCTCTCCATGAAGAACTTAATCTCCTCTCGCAGATTCCAGAATCTCTTCAAAGTAGCAGCTCTACTAAGCCAACGTACAGCAGAGAAGTACAAAACATCTGAATACTCACTGTCCAGCTCATCTAAAAAAGTTTTAAATTGTCGATGATTTAATCCTCGTGTTCGAATATAATTTACGCATTGGACGACATTTTTCATGACTTCTGCAAAATCCAGAACTTTGGTGCACAAGCTCTCTTGGTGAATAATGCAATGGCTTACAACTACGTCTTGTGCTCCAATTGAATGACGGACAGCAGAGGTTAGGGAAAATTGTCGCCAGCGGGCGAAGGCGAGGTTCAGGACATGACGTTGAGTCGTAGACAATAGTGCTAGTGCACGTCACCTATTCATGCCCTAAGGAGGCCGACCAATCGAATTCGGCCTGCTCCTCTCTAGCAAAGATAATTTTAGAAGTTTGTCGAGTCGAAGCCTGGGAATCCCGTAGGATCGATGCTTTTAAAAATATTCCATTTGCGTTGGATTACAGATCAGGCCACATGGTTAGATTACAACAACTAGGGCCACACTAAATGGCTTGGCGGGCCGGGTTGTGGCCCGCGGGCCGCCTGTTGCACACCCCTGTACTAAATCGATTAAGCTAACAAACGAAGCAATTATGGTAATATCAGTCATGATACATGAGACCTACACTACAATATATTATACACGAAGCGTTGACTGACTGTTCGGTGTTTTGCTCCCACAAATTAATACAAAAAACTGGTTGAAATTTGGTAGAATAAGTTAAAATGGATAATTAATCGCACAAACAGTTAGCAGCTATTAAGCTTTTACAGTTTTAATTATTTGAATAAGTGAGGGTTAAGTTGAAAGAGTAGCTAAAAATACGTGAAAACGACGCCAGACCAAACTGATGTTGACCGAAGAAGGTCAAACGTTGTTCGCTCCTCTACATAGAATTTTCTCTACCCATACTAGCCGCTTTTACATATATACGAAGAGCGAATAGTTCAGACGAACGGTTGTTGTGCTACAGTTAAATTATAGAAGGGATACATCCATGTATCCATGTATTTATAACATTACTTTTTAAACTCACCATTACGCTAATATTATATAAAAATTAAAAGTACGAATGAACAATGACGTAAAATACAATTCGCAAACAACGACTTTAGTGCTGTAATTATTATTGAATATCTGGACCCATTCTATCTTTCGAATAGTAAATTACAATTGTGTTCAGTCACTGTTCAATATATAACACGTTACTCTCATGTTACTCGTATTGTAATGAGTGTTCTTTATTAAGATACTTCTGTATTTTAATAAGTTTTTATTAAACTACTCTTATATTTTAATAAGTGTTTTATTAAACTACTCTTCTAGTGTTTCGTTAAGATACTTCTGTATTTTAATATGTATTCTTTATTAAGATACTTCTGTATTTTAATATGTATTCTTTATTAAGATACTTCTGTATTTTAATAAGTATTCTGTAGTGTTTCGTTAAGATATTTCTGTATTTTAATAAGTATTCTTTAGTGTTTCGTTAAGATACTTCTGTATTTTAATATGTATTCTTTAGTGTTTCGTTAAGATACTTCTGTATTTTAATATGTATTCTTTATTAAGATACTTCTGTATTTTAATAAGTATTCTTTGGTGTTTCGTTAAGATACTTCTGTATTTTAATAAGTATTCTTTAGTGTTTCGTTAAGATACTTCTGTATTTTAATATGTATTCTTTATTAAGATACTTCTGTATTTTAATATGTATTCTTTAGTGTTTCGTTAAGATACTTCTGTATTTTAATATGTATTCTTTATTAAGATACTTCTGTATTTTAATTAGTGTTACTTATTAAGATACTCTTATATTTTAATTCTGTATTTTCGTAAGTGTTTTATTAAGATATTCTTATATTTTAATAAGTTTCTTTATTAAGATACTTCTGGTGTTTTTCTAAGGTACTTCTGTCTTTTGTTAAGTGTTTTATTAAGTCAGTCTTGTATTTCAGGTAACCTGAAACTACAGATTACTTTCTTCTGAAACAGGTTTAATTTAATCTACACCAAACTGTGAAGAATGAATGGAGTTATATCGTACATTGGTATGTGTTTGACTTACAAACAAGGGTAACAATAATAATAATAACAATAGGGTAACAACAATAATAATAACAATAAAAAGTGTTAATGATCCAATGACAAATTTATAAGAAAAACGTTTTCCGACAGGTGGATAAGCTACTTTATAAAATACTAATGAAATTATAAGACCCCTGGTGTTATGTTACCAAGTTGTTTATTGGTTTTATTTTTCAACATGGCCAAGACGTTCCAAAGTTTGATATAAGAGCCCTTTATCTGTCGTCGTCTGAGATAATTATTACAAGTGTCTTAATCTTGTGGCACTTTATGTGTTAAAGAGTCAGACAACAAAGATGAAACAGCTTGACGTCGAATCCGGAGGTACAATGTGAAGTGCGGAACGAAAGATAAAAATATTCAGAGAATTTGGTTAGGAAACAGGAAGTTAAACACGACTTTACTGCCTGGTGATAAAGTTGTGAACTAATCAAATATTTCTTCGCTTGTTTGTTTGTTTTGAATTTCGCACAAAGCTACTCGAGGGCTATCTGCGCTAGCCGTCCCTACTTTAGCAGTGTAAGACTAGAGAGAAGGCAGCTAGTCATCGTCACCCACCGCCATCTCTTGGGCTACTCTTTTTACCAACGAATAGTGGGATTGACCGCCACATTATAACGCCCCCACGGCTGAAAGGGCGAGTATGTTTGGTGCGACAAGAATTCGAACCCACGACCCTCGGATTACTAGTCGAACGCCTTAACACACTTGGCCATGCCGGGCCATATCTTCGCAAATTTTTTCAATTTAAATACTGTCGTTTTAATTAACGTAAATCGCATTTTTTAAAAAAATAAATACGAGGTGTTGTTGTATAAACCTAATCGGTGTCGACAGTGATTTGGTGATCTTGGTCCGGCTATCTTACTTTCAGAAATAATTAGATGTTGGCCAGATGGATTCTTGGATTGTTGGTCTATTTGGAGTTAATCGCAATGCTACACAATGGACTGTTTATGATATGCCCACCACGAGTATCGAAACATAGTTTCTAACGGTGTGAGTCCGCAGACATGCCACTGGGGTGGGGGGGGCATATATAATGCATAGCAATGAACAAATATATGCTTAAATTAAAACACAGTCTCTGTTAATCGCACATAAATTTTTAGTAGTAGAAAAGTAGTCTTTTTAAATTAGACGTATGTCTGAAACATCACTTTGAATAAACCTTCATGTTTTAAATGTATTTTTCTACTAATGTATGCAATAAAATGTAATATGATTAGTACTGATGTTTAGAACACCAGAAATGTTGAAATGTTACATTTACTTATTCGTAAAATTACTCACCTTGATATACAAAGACAAGATTTACATATTTATAAATTTATTGTAAGACGCCAATGCTTTCAAAAACTTTCTAGAATGCTGAAGCTATACGCCTGACAAGTTTTATGAACCTAAAGCTATATGCCTGACAAGTTTTATGAACTTAAAGCTATATGTTTGTCAAGTTTTATGAACCTAAAGCTATATGCCTGTCAAGTTTTATGAACCTAAAGCTATATGTTTGTCAAGTTTTATGAACCTAAAGCTATATGCCTGTCAAGTTTTATGAACCTAAAGCTATATGTTTGTCAAGTTTTATGAACCTAAAGCTATATGCCTGTCAAGTTTTATGAACCTAAAGCTATATGTTTGTCAAGTTTTATGAACCTAAAGCTATATGCCTGTTAAGTTTTATGAACCTAAAGCTATATGTTTGTCAAGTTTTATGAACCTAAAGCTATATGTCTGTCAAGTTTTATGAACCTAAAGCTATATGTTTGTCAAGTTTTATGAACCTAAAGCTATATGCCTGTTAAGTTTTATGAACCTAAAGCTATATGTTTGTCAAGTTTTATGAACCTAAAGCTATATGCCTGTCAAGTTTTATGAATCTGAAGCTATATGCCTTGCCAAGTTTTATGAATCTGAAGCTATATGTTTGCCAAGTTTTATGAACCTAAAGCTATATGTTTGTCAAGTTTTATGAACCTAAAGCTATATGCCTGTCAAGTTTTATGAACCTAAAGCTATATGTTTGTCAAGTTTTATGAACCTAAAGCTATATGCCTGTCAAGTTTTATGAACCTAAAGCTATATGTTTGTCAAGTTTTATGAACCTAAAGCTATATGCCTGTCAAGTTTTATGAACCTAAAGCTATATGTTTGTCAAGTTTTATGAACCTAAAGCTACATGCCTGTCAAGTTTTATGAACCTAAAGCTATATGTTTGTCAAATTTTATGAACCTAAAGCTATATGCCTGCCAAGTTTTATGAATCTGAAGCTATATGCCTTGCCAAGTTTTGTTTCTAATCTTAAATTTTATATATTATTTCAACCATTAAATAAACTTTCATATTCAAGGTTTTTTTTTTCTCGTTGCAAAGATGTCAAGTGAAATTGTTATTATTATTTAGTGATGTTTTTTCAATAGATGGCGTGTATAACAATCAGAACTTTTAACAATTCGTTCATAAAACGCATTAAGTAATTTAAATAAACCTTACAAAATTCAAAACATATATCTTCGTAATCAAAAAACAGAAACGCAAAATGGCAGTTAATTGAATTAAGGCTCGGCATGGCCAGGTGGTTCAGGCACTCGACTCGCAACCCGAGGGTCGAGGGTTCGAATCCCTGTCACACCAAACATGCTCGCCCTTTCAGGCGTGGGGGCGTTATTATGTGACGATCGCTCCCACTATTCGTTGGTAAAAGAGTAGTCCAAGAGTTGTCGGTGAGTGGTGATGACTAGCTGTCTTCCCTCTGGTCTTACACTGCTAAATTAGGGACGGCTAGCGCAGATAGCCCTCGTGTAGCTTTGCGCGAAATTCAAAACAGAAACAAACAAACAAAATTAAACCAAAGAACAGAAAGATGAAGACAAGGTTATTGCTAATGACACTCAGGATCAGCAATCGAAAGAATATTAGGTCTATTTACATTTAATCCATTGGCTTGCATATACGGATTAGCCGCCATGTTAATATCTTGTCCGTGCTGAGAATTCGAATAGTTAAGTTTATTTGAATGAGAAAATTTTGAAAGTTTATTTTAATATTACTTCCAGAGTTGTAACAGCTTCTTGTTGGGGATACATTTGAATTTTATTGACTTATTTTCAAATTAATCATATGGTAGGCCTAAGGATACAGAGATGATAATGAAAATACTAACTAAAAAGTACCTTTAGAGATACTGTACATCTGACCAGAAGGTACATTCCAATCATTGCAAAAAGTGAAGTTATTCATTACTAGCATAAAACACTCAAATTTTATTGTTGGATTCTAAGATCCCCTCATGATTCAAAGAGGTCTCAACGTACCAGTCAAACGTCTGCAATGTCTAACTCTATACCTACTCAATTGCGCCAATTTTTAAAACTGATTTTTCAAAAAAAAAAAGGCCAAAATATTGTTTAGTTGAAATCAAAAATAGTACCCAGAAGGGCACCCTCAGTATCCCATCAGTATTCATGCAAGGTTTCAGGTCTCTAGAGTCTCTTCTCTTGGAGCTGAGGCAGTCACACACACAGATACAGACAGGCTCTTTTATTATTATAAAAAACAACACCCGTGTGCACACCTGAGAATGCTCTTTGTATGTGTGCAAGGTTTCACATACATATATACAGACAAGCTCTTTAATTATTATAGATGATTAACATACGTAAATAAGCGGCTTTGGCTACTGTTAACCCTAAGATAATCCATACATTTATAAAGATTTTTTTGTATATACAGTTCATTACCGATTCTATCTTCGTATCGAGCTAGTAATTTGTGTATCACAACATTTAGTGCAGAGAACGAATCACAAATCAGACGAATTCACTTACTATACATGAGGCACACAGACACCTCTAGTAAGTTGTGGAACAAAGTGCGGTGTCGATGGTATTTTCGTCTGAGTTTCTTTAGTCTGACTGTCCATGCAAACAGCATCAATAAAAATCCGCAACTTATTAGATGTATAATTAGTTTTCAAAACGAGGTCCTTGCACCTAATTATGGGGATAATGACGACCCAAAATGTAGCAGGTTTCTTTATGTTGAAAGACTGTCATTAGATGACACTCCAACTTATGAGGCAGTTGATTCAGAAGTATTTGATTAACTGTACGAACATTTCTTTCAGAAGACCACTTACACTAAAGACAGTAACAACCGAATATCTCAATGATTCCTTAAGCATCTTACGCCTATTATTTATAATGGCAATCAATACCAGTAGCTTATGTCGTATCCTAGCTAGCTTGATGTGTCCTGGTTCCCGAGTTCTTAAGCAATACATCATAAGCTAGATACGATCTACCAGAAGGTCTTTCTTAAACTCGGCCCGGCATGGCCAAGCGCATTAAGGCGTGAGACTCGTAATCTGAGGATCGCGGGTTCGCATCCCCATCGCGCTAAACATGCTCGCCTTTTCAGCTGTGTGGGCGTTATAATGTGACGATCAATCCCACTATTCGTTGGTAAAAAAGTAGCCCAAGAGTTGGCGGTGAGTGGTGATGACTAGCTGCCTTCTCTCTAGTCTTACACTGATAAATTAGGGACGGCTAGCGCAGATAGCCCTCGAGTAGCTTTGTGCGAAATTAAAAAAAAAACAAAAAAAACAAACTTTCTTAAACTTACCTGCGTTTCTGAAACAGATCGTATTTGTTAGCCTCCACACCAATTAATACAGGCCACGTGGTTTGAAGCAGAGATTAACAGTTAAGCGACGTCCAGCTGCCACTGAAATCATGCGTATTCTCCAGGTCTATCGGATGTTGACCACGTACTTGCGGTAGATTCATCATTTCCTAATTTTGAGCTCAGATCTTTCGTCTTGTAACGTGTGGTTTCTTTTCGTACCGTAATCGTAAGACTTTCTTCTCCGCGAGTTGCATGCTAAAATAACCAGAGAAAAGTAAGGTTAGACACAAAACAAGACTTTTATTTAAAATACTTTTTACTGGCCGAAATTTAAAAGTGAGTATTGACGTTTCTGGAACTTTTCTCTGATACGTATATCTACCGAAACTAATTTTATCACATACTGCCAATGTTGTGCAGTGGTTGATGAATTTTGTAGGAATATACTCCTTTGAACAAGTCAAGAGCCATCTAGTGGTAGATCCAGTATATTATTCTGCACACTTTCAGTTCCATATTTATTTTATCCTTTAACAAGTGACTGATATTTTGTTTGTTTTTTTCATAAGTTTGAATAGTGGTAAGTGAAGAAACATATATCAAAGTCTACAAACTGTCCACATCAATCCCGAATATTAGGCCTAATATATTTACTTGCTTCGTTTTACCGCGATATAATTTTGAGCTACGAATTCGGTGCAACTAATTTACAGCAAAGGGATTAGCGAACCAAAAAAAAAAAAAAATTGGTTTATAGGTCACTGAAGAAATATTTATTTATGTATTTATTGAAATTACATGATTAACATTGTAAATATATATATTCAGTGATACTCTTCCTTTATAATAATTTTTATAACCAAATAACAATTTTACAAATTTAATAATATTTTGATGCTAGTTTTAACTGTAGTTTTTACATTATCTAAATTCCCTTTAGTCAGGGAAATAAGAACAATCTTTCAAGATGACTTGGTAAATGACATTACCAGGTGGTTAGGGCAGACGACTCGCAACCTGCGGGGTCGAATCCTTGTCCCATCCAACATGCTCACCCTTTTAGCTGTGAGGGCGTTATAACATTATGACCAATCTCACTATTTTTTGATAAAAGAGTAGCCACAAGTGTTCTTTAACCTACAGCAATGGTTATTAACTTACAAGAATAACATGTAACCTTTAACGATGTTTATTAACCCACAGTAACAATGTGTATCCTTCAACAATGTTTACTGACCTACAAGAATAATGTGTAACCTTCAACAATGTTATTTCGCCACAGCAACCTCGTCAAACCTACAAGAATGTTTAGTTTTTTTGTTTTTAAATTTCGCGCAAAGCTAAACGAAGGCTATCTGCGCTAGCTCTCCCTAATTTATAATCGTAAGACTCGATGGAAGGCATCAAGTCATCACCACCCATCGCCAACTCTTGGGCTACTCTTTTACCAACGAACAGTTGGATTTACCGTCACATTGTAACGCCCTCACAGCTAAAAGGGCGAGCATGTTTGATGTGCGGGGGATTTAAACCCACGATCCTCGGATTACTATTACAGCGCCCCTTAACCCCCTGGTCATGTCGGGTTCAACAACTTTGAATTATTGTTGTTTTTTTTTATTTCAGAGTTTCAGTTCATATGCACCTCCCAAAGATGTTTTGTTTTTTAACTGTTATGAAATTAAAAAGCATGTCCTGTTCTTAAACTAATACATTCTCTCGAATGTTAACTCAGAATCAAGGGAATGTTTTATAAAAAAGAAAATGACATCAAGCAGTATTAGAAAAATGAAAAAAGAGTTAGAGAACTCTGATGGATCTGAGCCTTACGAATGACTGAACTGTTCAAAACGTATCTCTGAACGTGAGGTTCTTTTAAAATAACAAAGACATACAGCAAGACGAGCCACGCTTTAAGATTGATTGATTTTTTTATTAATTTCGTCTCAGAGTGAAACGAGATGACAGCAAATGTGAAGACTTTTCGTTTTTTAAAGAAGATGTGAACTTCCTTCTCTTCTGGGAGGTGACAGTTCTGTTATTATGGAAAGGAATGACAGTTTTCTTGGTGTGAGCGCTTTTCGCCATCACTTGTGATTGAATACGATACAGCTATTTATAAAGTAAACCACATATCCACTAAAGCTGATATATCTCGCTTTGACGTACCTTTTGTTCCTGAAGGGAATATTATTTAATACACCCATATTGGCATGGAATGTAATATATATAAAACTTCCTTAAAATGAAATATTTTAAAGGCTTATTATCTCAATCAGGTGGAAAATCGATTTTTAGTTTTATCTTTGTCATGGGTCAGCGAAGCGAATTCATTTTCTCACCTCTGATTTCTACTACTTCACTTACGCAGAAAATGTTATTTTTTTTTTTACGGCATTGTAGTTCATTTGGTGAGTTAGCGGTAGGTTTACGGAGTTTAACTGTGAAGTTCGGCGTTCGATTCTCACGGAGAACAGATGGCCTACTGTGCAACTTTGCTGTTCCTTTCTTTTAAATCAAAGCAACGTTAGGCTATCTGTTGCGTTCACTGCAGGGAATCAAACCTCGGATTTTAGTGTTATAAGTGCCTAACATTAAGTAGGATAGGATTTATTATTCACAGGTTGTCTGCTCACTTGTCGATTTATAAACATCTGATTTGGCTTTCTGTTTGTTTGTCAATTTTTTTTTAAAGCTACTCGAGGGCTATCTGCGCTAACCGTTTCTAATTTAGAAGCTTTAGATTAGAGGGAACGCAGCTGGTCATCATCACCCACCGCCAACTCTTGGGCTACTCGTTTATTAACGAATAGTGAAATTGACCGTCACATTATAACGCCCCACGGTTTAAAGGGCGAGCATGCTTGGTGTGACGGGGATTCGAAACCCCACGACCATCGGGTTAAGAGTCGAGTGCCTTAACCACCTGGCCATGCCAGACCCTTTTTGTTGTGACACCTACTCTACCTAGTCAGCATCATCAACTACCAATTCCTCGTTCATTCCAGTCAGATGGGACGAAGGATTTGATCATTACTCTTAGAACACACTTCCGACCCCAATGTACAGATTACAATTATTCTTTTGGATCTAATTACTTACTGGTAAAAATTAAACTACACACAGGGCGACCTGTGATGTGCCATCACGGGTATAAAACCCCGATTTTTAGCATTATAAGTCATTTGACGTTCCGCTGAAATGTTTTTTGTTTTGTTTTTTTGCTGTTGTAGGTCGCGAACAATGGAACCTCTCATCCACAGCCCGAGATACTGACCACTGTACCACGCCTGGCTTCTAATTTTGCGTTCGAAGGAATTTGGATCGAAGTTTATTCACCATTTGAATAGTGACTGAAGTATTTCTGAGTCTTATTGTTCGGAACACATAAAGTTAGTCTGTAGTTAAGAACGACACTGCACAATGTGCCCACCTCCGGTTTCGAAGCCCGGGGTATTAGCGTTGTAAGCCCAGAGATTTAACGCTGTGTCACCTGGTCAAAGAGTTTGGCAGGAATTGTTTATTTATTGTTGTTGTTTTTTATACCAAATCCACACTGAGTTATCTGCTGTGTCTACTGTGAGAAATCGAACCCCGAATGTTTGCGATGCAAGTCAATAGACTTAACATCATTCCGCCGGTGGACCGGTAAGAAGTGTTTAAACATAACAAAGTTTCTGGCAAGTTAACAACTACCTTACTGGTTTCAGGATTTATAAGCAAAACAAACAGTATGTAATGTTGGAAGATTTCCTTAAATAAAGTTTATTGTAAAAATTTCACCAATGTATTAACCGATCAAAGTTTATTGGAAGTTTCACGAAACCGTTAACCAATCAAAGTTTGAAGTGTAACTTTCACCAATGTATTAACCAATCAAAGTTTGAAGTGTAACTTTCACCAATGTATTCACCAATCAAAGTTTTAATGGGAAGTTTCACTGATGCGTTAACCAGAGCATTTTGTACTTACGCCATTAAAATGGTAATTTGTGCCCACAGTTGGCGAAACGGCCAATTCAGAGACCTTCCTGGCTCAGGTATACCAGTCCCTAATTTTGAAATGAAGGCCAAAGGAAAGTTGGCAGCACAACCGTCTGAAGCAGCTGCTCTTAACCAAACAGCAGGACTGACTGTCGCTTGTGTATAAGCCAACAGCTGCCACGAAAACACGTTTGGTAGCACCACGTCTTGAACTCGAGATCTTCTGATCTCTAAATCGAAACAGTAACCATTAGGTTAAGCTCGGGCCTTATACCTTACGATGTGGCACGTATTTCCAACACTAAATTAAACTCACAAACGTATAAGTTCGTAATATTTTTTAAAAAAATAATAATAATTATTTGTTTCAGCGTAAAGCTGCATGATGACGCTCTATACAACGCATGGATTCAATTCTAGATTTTAGCTTTGGTAGTCCATAGAAACTTATTGCTGAACCGCCGAGATACACATGCAAAAAAAAAAAAGAAGAAAAAAAAAGATAGAAGCTTACTTCTACTACACAAAAACAAGGAAAGAAACCAAAACCATACGTAGGAAATTGATCTATTACCCGGCAGTTGTTTCTCACGCTTGATCGATCGCATCGACTTGCTTTGTTTTATTTTTATTTAAGGAGACGCTTTTCCTGAACAATAACTTTATCTATTTCTTAAATTTTAATTATTTCAACCACGTGAATTCTTTTGTGTTATTTTATTA
Organism: Tachypleus tridentatus; assembly: GCF_004210375.1. Taxonomy (NCBI): domain Eukaryota; kingdom Metazoa; phylum Arthropoda; class Merostomata; order Xiphosura; family Limulidae; genus Tachypleus; species Tachypleus tridentatus. The sequence goes on from NC_134827.1 coordinate 105,405,771, forward strand.
ATGAACATAACTTATATTTTATGTACAAAAATAATAATACGCTTCTACCATATTTATTGAGTAACGCGAAACCCCCCCCCCAAAAAAAAAAAAACACACAACAATCAACACCTATTCTAAGAGTTTCAAACCCATAATTTTAGAGAGCATGCATACATACATACACTTACGTATTTAATGAATCTAAACGATGTGTATGTGTTTTCATAGCAAAGCCACATCGGGCTACCTGCTGAGCCCATCGAGGAGAATCGAACCCTTGATTTTACCGTTCTAAATCCGTAAACTTACCACTGTACCAGGAGGGAAGAGACAAATCTAACCGCAAGTATAATAATTACGTTTAATGGCAGAACATTTACTATTGATGCTGCAAGCAGATAGAGAATTGAAAAGAAAATTAACATATCTGCTTATATACAGCAAGATCATAGATTGAAAACAAAATTATATGAACCAAATATATACAGCATCTCAGCGGCAAATCTATTTTTCTTATTATAGCAAAGCCACGTTGGGCTATTTGTGTGTCCACCCACAGGAATCGAATCCCCTCATTGTAGCGTTGCAAATCCCAAGACCTACCGCTGTCCTATCGGGGAAACAGGAAATCTTAATTGCTTATTAACCTGCTAAAAATCATCTTGGCCCGGCATGGCCAGGTGGTTAAGGCACTCAACTCGTAATCCGAGGGTCGCGGGTTCGAATCCCTGTCACACCAAACATGCTCGCCCTTTCAACCGTGGGGACGTTATATTGTGACGGTTAATCCCACTATTTGTTGGCAAAAAAAGTAGTCAAGAGTTGAAGGTGGGTGGTGATGACTAGCTGCTTTTCTTTTTAGTCTTAATCTGCTAAATTATGAACGGCTAGCACAGATAGCTCTCGTGTAGCTTTACGGGAAATTCAATAAAACAAACACACAGACTTGATGTTCATTTAGCAATTGTATCAGTGTTCGAAGTCAAGATTTTAAAAAAAACAAACACCAACGACTTATTAATACCGATCAATAATATAAATTGAAACTGTTCATACTGAAAATACAACAAAACACGGACTATCTTACAGTACAACTTTTTTGTATCCTGTACATTAAATATCCTACTTCGTTTTAAGACTGGAAACAGTCTGAATTTTTATGATTTATTGTGCATTAATATATCGTTGATTTTTAAAACACTTCTGACTTGAACGAATCAACGAAATTCCCATGAAATGTTCACTGATCTAAGCAGAATTGTTACCATGCACGTGCTGGTTGATATCTGTGCCTTCCAGGAACCGGGTTTTCCACTATGGTGCTTTTACAAAACTATCTTACATTAAGAGTGCCATTCCTCCCCACTACGTACAGACTTTCTTACGATTTGGCAAACATCAGCACGTGCATCCAGGATCTGTAGTCCTACCTAATCATACTGATGGTCGTCGTAAAAGTTAGTAATAATATACACGTGTATATGTAGGTATATATATATAAATAACTGAAAAACGTTACTTGGAATAATTCAACAAGATGCTCTGGATACCGAGAATCGTGATGGCGGTATGTAGTGTAATTTTTTTTTAACCCATTTAATGGTGGACACGTAGACATTAAAATGGACGAACAAACCAACTCAACGGTAGAGAGAGGATTCCAGATTCTGTTTACAAATGTACAGAAGTATTATATACGTACAATTTGTTTTGATACATGTATAATTGAATATGACTATATTTATACGTGTTTTTGGTAGGTACCTTCGTATACACAAATGTTAGTTCGATGATTTTCAACTAAGGCCACTTAGTAAGTCATTTCTCTGATGGCTTATTATGACAATTTTCGTGCGATTTTTTTTTTACTTATTTATCTATTTTTGTTTGTTTTGAATTTCGCGAAAAAACTACACTAGCACTAACCGTTTATAATTTAGCAGTGTAAAACTAGAGGAAGGTAACTAATTACCACCACCCACCGCCAACTCTTGGGCTACTCTTTTACCAACGAACAGTGAGATTGACTGTCACATTATAACGCCCTCACGGATGAAAGGGCGAACATATTTGTGCGACTGGGATTCGAACCCACGACCCTCAGATTACGAGTGAAACGTCTTAACTCATCTGGTCATGACGGGCCACCTATCTATTTTCACATTAATAACACTCGTAGTAAATATATCTATTTTTTAGGAAATCTTTACTTCATGAAAGAAGACGTAATTCCATACACTCAAAATCAAACTACAATACTTTTAACTCCACGGTAAGTCTGAAGGCTTGTAATGCTAATAACTAGGTTTCGATACTCGTGGTGGACACAGTGCAGGTCGCCGATTATGTAGCTTTGTGCTTAACCTGTTCAGTACCGTAGACGAGATAACTCGCCCAAGTGCCACGGACGAGTTAATTCGTTCTCAATAATACCTAACTTCAACGCAAGATGTCAGAACCATTTGATCTACTTACAAATTGTTTCACTTTCGATCCAAAATGGCGTCACGAAAAAGTTACAAAATGAAGAAGCATTAGAGTTGTATTGTAGCAGCTGAAATACTTGGCAGTCAACAGGTTAACAACAAACAATCAAAAATAACTTTGGGATTAAACTAATCAAAATCCCACTTTCAAAACAACTCTCACACCCAAGACATGACGTATTAAACGAAATCAATTTACTTTTTAATAGAGTAAAGTCAGAACTTTTGTCAGATGACTGTAATAATATGGAGAAGGTTTTGGTAAATTGGTCAGGAAAACTCAACCCAATTTAGTTAAACACAACTAAGTCGAATCCCTCTTAATTTTAAACAAATTCAATCGAATATCTCTTAATATTAAACAAAATTCAGTCGAATCTCTCTTAATTTTAAGCGAAACTCAGACGAATCCAGTTTGGTGTCCGATAAAACTC